>NC_091823.1:31001687-31201687 GCF_038994185.2 Dermacentor albipictus | reverse complement strand
ACGCCACCTGCCTCCCTGCTGCGCGGGCGCCAATGCTATGACAATTACCAGTTCTCTTCATTCTGATCAATAAAGCCTTGTTTTTATTTGCTGCTGTACGGATAAACGTGATTATCCGAGCTACAGTACCACCACAAGATTGGGAATAGTGTAGAACACGCTTCGCGTCGATTCTTGGCGTCACCATAAAAAAAAAAAAAGAATGTGCGCGATGAAGCCCGTGCCAGCGAAAGATTACACTACTGTTGGTTTTCACTCTGCACTGGTGTCATTGAAGTTTGTTTGCCTGCGCTGCGTGTTCTGAATGGAAGAGGGACTCAAGAGCCTCAACGCCTTACAACGCCTCACTGTATGTTTAGCGACGCCTGCTCCCAGCATGAACGCACGGCACGAGCGCACCCCACATGAAACGTTCCGCTAAGGCGAGTAGTTCAGCGACCATTTTGCAAAGTAAATTATTTAGCCCGCACATTCGTGCAATTATTTCGTTGGGTGTTGATAGAGTTGCAGCCGACAGTTCTGCGGCGCAACGCATCGGGTACATGAGCTCGGGCTACTGGATACCGGAGTATTCTTTGCCATTTGCGCCCAGTCAAGCCGGCGGAAAGAGGGGTGTCTTCAGACATACATGACACCCCCCCCCCCCCCCTCTGGCCCCTTGCACCCGAAACCCACGAGCCCCCCCCCCCCCCCCTTTTGCTACGCCACTGTGTACAGTTATGAGGAGGAATAGGGAGTGGTGATAATCGCGGTGCCGGCGAAGGGAGTGAGGGAGAAGGAAGAAGAGAAAAAGAAGGGGGAGCCGGACGCTGTTACCAAAGCGATGTATCGCTCAGCCTCAGTGCTCTGTAATTTGTGCGGGTATTTGGGCCCCCGTACTGACTTAGAGAACGTATGTCATATGTGCGGAGGTCGCGATATATGCAGGCGATACTGAGACGAGGACAACGTTGCGCGCATCGCTATGAAGTCGTTCTTGGGAGGACGGCAGGGCCCGTGGTGGGGAGCCTTTTGCTGTCGCACAATAAATTAGTTCAAAGCGAGAGAAATCGCCGAAGTCGGCTGTTTTGTCATTATATCCCTCTCTCGTCAGTACGCTAGGGCGACGGAAAGCCAGTTTGAGCAGCTTACTGCATGCAACGATGTCTCGCGATAGCTGGTGCGCCCGCACCTTGTGAGGCTTGCAAGCAAGTGCCGCGAGAGTTAATGTAGAGCTTTAGAACAGTGGACCCAAGAAAACTGCGGGCCGCAAGTGCGCATGCTCAGAATCCAAGCCAGTGTTGGATTTTTGCGTTCGCGTTGACCCGAGACCCAAAAATCGAAAACTATAGCGTGGGTCCCCAAGCCATGTTATATAGGTCGCCCTCGCCAGTGACCATTTACGATGACGGTTCAATGATGACAATTCATCAATGTGTTCCTTCTCAAAACGGAACGTTGTCCGAAAAACGTCGTCTTCAATGCTCCCGACGTCGAGCTGTCCTTTGCGAGTCACCTTTTACCGCCGGCCACGTCGTCGATAAATCGACGGTAGATCGTCGATGTGAGCCCAACTCAAATCAGCGTACAACAGATGGTTGGAGAGCAAAATTGCTGTCCTTCGACTGGTTTTTGGCATTTCACACCGGCGAACTAGCCGTTTTGAAGCGCGTCACGAGAAAACACCATCTGCGAGCACTCGGCTTCGATTGGCTTTGTTTGGCCTAAAACAGCACGCTTATTCGCAGTACTCACATTATGATTACGCTTATTACATTTTACTGTTTGCCCCTTTTTGCTCGCAGGAAAATCTTTTCTTCTTTTTTTGGTTTCAAGCACCTTTTTCTTTTCGCCACTTCGGCGTCCCGAGCACTCGACCCAACGGTGTCTGTGTTTGGCCCAAGTCTCAAGCTCTGCTGCTCCTCTAAACCCAAGAGCAGCCTACCCAAAGCGGCTTGGGGACCCATCGCCTTGGGTCCGAAAATTCTAAAGCGTTGACGCGCGCGACGGCAGCGAACAGTCGTCCCGTCAGCTTCCGCACGCTTCGGTATTAATGGCCGGCGAAGGGGGCAGCGAGGCCATGTTTCCGTTCGTAACCCGATTACTTCGTCGCCCAAAACGACGTTCGACTGCCGTCGTAAGGTGAGTTGCTCGCTCCGCCTGCATGCGTGGCACGCCGGACTCGGAGAAGGCGCGGAAATCGTCGTCGTCGCCGGCGACGTGTAGTTCACCTGCCCCCGCCGAGTGTCTTCCTCGCACCGATTCTCGGGCGGTCCTCCCCTCCCCCACGAGGTCGGCGGCCCTCACCGCGCTGCCCAAATCCCGCGCGACTGGCGTAACGCTACAGCGCTATCCTTCGCGACCCGTCCCGGAAATCAAATTATCCGCGCAGGTTTACGTTTGGCAGCGGCGGCGCGGCGCGGCGCTCTATGGCTTTCCCAGGCACGCGTGCGCTCGCACACACATACATACGGCTGGCAAATGCAGTTACTTGCAGGCGGTCCGATGCGTGGCTATAGCGGGGCGGGGGTAGGGGGCAGTTCTTCGCGCAAGATGCATTGTCCGGCGCAACAAAAGCGTGCGTCCTCTCCGGAGAGCTCGACCCCGTCCGGCTCTGTCAGTCTGCGCCATAGAAGGCAAACGTGCACGTACACTGGGATGCAGACCACGGTGCAGTAAAAATAGGAAAGGAAGCAGAAGAGAGAGAGAGAGAGCTGAGCGAAGCACAGAGAGTCTCGTCTCTTTCTCTCCCTCTCTCTCGCTCGCTCCTTAGAGAAGGCAGCAGCATTCGTAAAAAACGAAAGAAACGGTGCGGTGCAAGAAAGGAAACAACAGCGCCACGACCCCGGGGCGCGGCGATGGGCCAGATTTTTCATTTCCCCCAGCGTGGCACGGGGCGCAAGCCGCGTTCTCCGCCAACGCGGCCGCCGCTGCGACCGAGGAAATCCTGCTCTTAGAATTCGGTGCGCCGTCTGCTCGGTTTTAATCCGGCCGCTCGAGAAGCGCCCTTTGGCCCCCCGTTCTAATCCGGCCGCTCGAGAAAAATGGCCGCAACGACGGGCAGCGGTGGCTGAAGACACTCGCAGCGCGCCGTCGCCGCACGCTAAGCTGATTATTTTCGAGCGGACACACGCCTCGTGTGCTTGTGCGGCATCGCGCTCCTGCTGCGGCGTGCTGTATACGGCGTAACCCTTGGCGCCTCTCCTCATCGCCTTTCCGCTTGCAGGAGCAGCGGCCGCAGCTCAACGTGATGTATACGCGAAGAACAATAAGCACTCGCAGATGGGCCGCTACCGTACAGAGCTGCTGCGCTCGGAGGCGGCGATGATGCGCTTTCGACGCCGCTTCGCAGAGGCGTGCCCACGGCGCTGCGTATGACGCCGCACCGCGTACGCCCTCACGGGTCGAATCGATGCCGTCGTGCACCTCTCGAATAACGTGGAACTGAGCAACAATGGTAGTGACGATCCACAGGCTCCCTGCGCCTGTACGTAACATTTCAGTTTTATTTTTAGTTTTATTTCCTTATAGACCTTTACGTAAGTAGGAGTATTACATAACCTCAATTTTTCAAGTCGAACGTCATGACAGGAGTTCTGTAGTGGCACGAACGAGAAATGACTAACGAGAACAGTACGCAAGCATTACTACTAAAAAAAAGAGAGATTTAGCGTATGCAGAGCTCTGAAAAGGAATTTATGACAAACACTCCATAATGAATCAGTCCACAGAGTTCCCACTGTATTTGCGCGCAAGTGGGAAACGGTCACAGGTATCTTAGCGTCGGTGCTTCTTTGACCTCGAGGCGTACTCTCCTGTACCCAAACATGGTTAACACAAAGACTTCTAAGCAGTGGCATCGCACAATGGATTGCCAGTCAGTGTAAGTGAATAAGCCTGTATAGGGGGAGGGGTGGGGGACAAAAAAGCTATCAGCGGTGTTCGTCGTGCTCGTGTTCTCCGCGATGCCAGAACCAGCTGGCAATGCAAACCTCGGTCCACTTGTGTGAAGCTGTGCCTCGAAGCGCTCAGGCCATCTTCGCTTCGCAAGCCTTCTTCGCAGACGAACACACGCGTGTGTGTTCGTCTGCGGTCCCTTTGTTTGAGCTCAGTCTGGACCGGTTCTGCTATTTTTACAGATGATGCGGGTCTTCATTCGCCTAGAAAAAGGGATGGAAAGGTAGTTTAATGAAAAGCAAATATTTCCGCACGTGTGCACATAATTAGTGTCTAGACAGCACCGTCCGCAGGTAGACAGAACGGAGACAGAAATGCATCAGAAAACGTGAGAGAGGGGCAAGAAAAATTGGCGAAAGCCCCGTTGCTAAGCCACTTTGACACTCTATAGCTGGACACGAGAGTGCGCGCCTCTATTCTCGGTGAAGACGGGGGAAGCTTTCTGACAAGGGCGGACTAAACCAAGCGGAACGAAAGAAAGAAGAAGAAAAGGAAAGAAAGGATTAAGCGCGTAATATCAAGCCCGTTCACGAGGTTTCAATTGAGGTTAAGTACCGCGAATATATAATCTCCATCACCTTGTTAACATATCCTGCTGCAGCACCGAGGCCTCTTCCATTAGTCACCGGTTAACGCCTACCTCGCATCAGCCGAACCTTTCTTACACGCCTAATATTTCTATTTTCTTCACTCCATCTCGCCCTCTGTCACCCTTGATTGCAATTTCTTTCGTTTGGAAAGCCGTTTTGTTACTCTACTAAACAGATGGTTAACGATTCTACGTTTTACACGCTCTGCCCAGCTTCATTTTCTCTCTGTCGCAACTAGAATATCAGTTCCGCACGTTTGCTCTATAATCCCCACTGCCGTCATTATACCGTGTGTCCCTGCGTTAGCCAAGTCCTTCATCAAAAAAAAGAAAAAGAAAAGAAAAAAGAAAGAAAAGATTACAAAAACACCGTGCAAGATTGTCGTGAGTTGCACGGGCTGCGTTGCAAAGGAACGGCGAAGACGACGATGACGAAGGCAAGAGAATGATCGTGCAATGGCGCCAGAAGAAGTCGAAGACGAGAAAAAAAATAATCTCCGGACAGCTGCGAGGCGCAAGCGAGGAACGAGGGAGCGGCTCCATTGTGAGAGAATAAGCGAAGAGGAGAAGAGAAGAATTTCAGCACATTCAAAAAGGTCTTACACATGGCTTTATCGAATCAGCAATAGGATAATGAAGAAGGAAAGACCCTAAATTTATGTTCCGTTTTAAAAAATTCCGTAAAAAGGTCTCAATTCACTGTGCACTCCGCTAAAAGTGGGCCTTCTAAACCTTGGTGGAACGCAGGGTGCGCACGCGATTACAGGATAAGAAAAGCAGCGTTGCAAAAACCATTTCATAACCAGTGCACACGCAATTGAAGCGAATATAAGTTCGCGGCAGCAACATTTGAAAGAACAGCTGCAAATGCGAAAGACAACGTTGAGTGCAAGCACTTCGACTTTCTTTCAAAGGCGACCAACAGAAAAGCACTCTTTCGATTACTGAAAAATAAAGAATTCTCCTTTCGGCGCAAATAAACTTCGACTCTGCGGTTCAAACACAGTGCGAATTGGCAAGATTACTGGAAGATGTGGCTCAAGGTCTAGAATGTCGCTTAAAGTCGATTTTGCCCGATCACGTTACGCCGCCTACTCATGATGAAGTCTTCGACGAAGTTACGGTTTCGAGCTGAAAGATGTACTAAGCCAGCTGCCTAATTCAGCGCCAGGCCCCGATGGCATTACGACGTCAATATTTAGGATATCGCCTCACGCGTTACTTACCATGGTAAGCCATTATATTAAAATTCATGGGTTCCTCCGGAATGGATACTTACAAAAGTAATCTCATTATTAAAAAAAGCAAGGTGCCGGTTATGTATAAGATAACATTGGGCTAATACATTTTGCATCTAGCCTAGTAAAACTCATCGAAAGAATCTCACACGACCGCATAGAAAATTGGTTGATAGCGAACATGATTTCTAGCCCATGCCAAATTGGCTTCAGACGTGGGTGCGCGATTTGGTGTGCCCATGTCGACCCAGAAAGTCGTATTCAACTAGCTCGATGTCGGAAAACTTATGCAGGCTTAGTTACTTTAGACATCACTAAGGCGTATGACAGCGTAGAACGTGTAAGCCTAAAAACACGCTTCAGAATGCTGGTGTGCCAAATTATATTGTCGCGTGGGTTTATGAAATATTAAAGGGCAGGGAGTTTTACTAATCTCTACTCGGATTGTCTTCATTAACGTATCAACAGACAAGAGGTCTACCACAGGGATCAGTTATATCGCCATTGCTGTTACTCATCATCATCATCATCATCATCATCATCATGTCCGGGCTTCTGCTTTTGCCTGGTGCTCCTGAGCTTTTTACGCTACGCCTGAAGCTGATGCATGTCTGCGGGGCGTCCAGCGTAGTATCGACCACAGCCTCCGAGCTCGTTGCTTACCTTCCTGGCCGACGTTCATACCCAATCCTGCCACGTCTTTTGGCTGTCTGTCATCCATAACGGTCCTAGTCGCAGCGTGTGCTCGCCACCTGCGTCATTCCAACCTCTGACGTGCTCCGACACTTCACCGCTGCGTGTGCACTTTGACGTTTGATTTACGTATTTAGCGATTTTATATGATTTTATATTTAGCGTGTTTCTAGTTTCTATGCTGTTAATTTGCACTGTCCCGGAAGGCTTATAAAGTGTGTTTGTGTGCGTGCGCGACAGAGAGCGTACGCTTGATTGTTTTGTACGAAGTTAGTTGTTACCTACAGGTTCCAGAACTTGCAGCGGTGAGTATACCTACACCGTGACACAGATACAATTATAAGACCTACGGTGTTCGGTCTTCAGCGTTCTGTCAACCGAACACTGCAAGTTTCAGAATTTTATCTTGCACTGTATTATGTAGGATCCAGGGCCAGACCTCTCAAATCCTGGCAGTCCAGAGGGCCCACGAGAGGGCTGTCGGGTTTCACCTGATGGTCCCCGAGTGGGCCTAGTCAGGTGACGTTGAGTTAACTCAGATCTATTGTGGACCAAATAAAGTTGTCTCACTCACTCACTCACTCACTCACTCACTCACTCGCTCACTCACTCACTCACTCACTCACTCACTCACTCACTCACTCACTCACTCACTCACTCACTCACTCACTCACTCACTCACTCACTCACTCACTCACTCACTCACTCACTCACTCACTCACTCACTCACTCACTCACTCACTCACTCACTCACTCACTCACTCACTCACTCACTCACTCACTCACTCACTCACTCACTCGCTCGCTCGCTCGCTCGCTCGCTCGCTCGCTCACTCACTCACTCACTCACTCACTCACTCACTCACTCACTCACTCACTCACTCACTCACTCACTCACTCACTCACTCACTCACTCACTCACTCACTCACTCACTCACTCACTCACTCACTCACTCACTCACTCACTCACTCACTCACTCACTCACTCACTCACTCACTCACTCACTCACTCACTGTATTTTGTTAATTGTCTTCTTTTTTTTTCATTGAGCAGCTTGGCTAACGTTAGCTGGGCTACACTATATTTCTTACCGTTGCATACCACTTAACGGCTGCACGGTCTTTAGCGATGCAAGAATGTCAAAATTAATCTCCCATGAGAGCTCGGGTTCAAACATTGATCCCCTGGCATTCTATACGGCATACTAAAATCTCAGTAAATATGTGCACAGAATTTCATTTCCATGGAAATGACGTCGCTATCAGCGAAAGCTTATCGCGGTAGAGACGCACTCAAGAGCAGTACACTGAAAACTGAGAGACGATGGCAAGAAATGTTCTCTGTAAGTTTCCAGCAAAAAGGTATCGCGCAACAATAAATTAAAAGAAACAGTGCTGATTCTGGCAATTTGGGGAACGAAGGATTGACCTTTATTCATGCTCGACATATTCGTGCAAGCATGAACTGCTTCAGAAGGGTTTCTTGCCCACAGCGATAATATCAGTGGCATCGTTTTATTAAAGGCAGAGGCAGGTAGATCAAATAATGTGCCTCACATCTTTGCGCATCATCAGCTTAATCGCTGGGGATTGCTCCAACTCACTTTTACCGTTAGTTCTTCTTTTACTAGCGTTTTATATATATATATATATATATATATATATATATATATATATATATATATATATATATATATATATATATATATATATATATATATATATATATATATATATATATATATATATATATATATATATATATATATGTATCCCCGGATCAAATATTCGTCGATTAAGCATTCAACATTCAAATCTAAATATGAAGTTGTGGTTTCTTTTTTTTTTTTGCTTCTGTTTTCTTTTTCTCTTCATTCTTTACGGTCTTTCGCATCTACTCTCTCTTTCTCTCCCCCTTTTCATTCCCTTGCGAGTAGCATGGGGGCAAATACTCTTACGTCGCAGATGTCTCTGTTTTTAGAGAACTCTGGCTCTTTTCATCTCCGTATACGTTATTACATTTATTTTGCTGGCGTGGCCGGCGAACTCAATCGTTGTGGTGTCGTTGAGGTGTGAATTCCATTCTCCTGTCGTTCGTCTTTTTGACTGGTTTCTCCTGGAAATAATACTCGATCTAAACAGGCTGCTGGAATTCAGCTTGTCAGGTACCCACTTCGTCTTCCAGCAAAAGTTCTACGAGCAAGTACACAGCACTGCCGTGGGCGCATCGATTTCGGTAACGGCTGCTAATTCAGCAATGGAATTCGTCGAAGGCCAAGCTCTCGCCTTGTCTACGCCGCCCCCAGAAGCATTCGTACGCTACGTGAATGACTGCTTCTGTGCGATCGGAAGGAGCTGTTCAGGCCGTTTTGTGTCTCGACTTAACGGGATCGAGAGTGCGATTCAATTCACCGTTGAATAGGGAGCTGCCTTGCCTCGATGTCTTAGCAAAGCGGATAGGTCAAAGGTTGGAATGTGCGGTGTGCAGAAAGCCACACGCGCGGAGTCGCTACCTGCATTTTAATTCCGTGCATCAAACTACCCACGAGAGGTCGGTCGAGTCTACACTGCTATACGGCGCGTGGAAACCATCTGCTCGAATGAAGAATACCGTGTCTTGGACAATGAGAATGTGCGGCACGACCGGGCAGCTTGCGGTTATCCCAACTCCTTCGTCACATCCGTTCAGCGTCTTCTGGCCCGTCCGCGTTGCTATTGTACAGCGGAATCTCTGAAACGGGCAGCTGTTCCTTACGTTCCCGGCATCAGCGGGACCCTTGCATGTGACATGCGTCCATATGATGTGCAGGTAGCCCGCGTGCCTCGCGAAAGCTCAACAATGCCCCCGTGAACGTTAAGGACCGTATACCACGTGCGACGTTGCCTGGCGTCGAGTATGCTATCCCGTGCGCGCAGCGCGATTACGAATGCATCGGTGAAAGCAGAAATTTTGAAAGAAGGCTCAAGGTATCGATACGACGTAAACAAGCACCGCGTGGCCTTCAGCGCCCTTGTGTAACACGCCGACTCCACAAGTCACCAGACAAGCGGGGACGGCGCTTGCGTCCTGGTAAGTGAAATAATTCTCAGTCAGCGGTTTTATCTTGAGTCACTTCGAATCCAGACAATGACACGTGCTTTGAATCGTAACGAAATAAATCTTAATGCGATCTACGCCCGTAGCTTACGTCATGTTCTCAAAAGCACTAACCTCTTTCCCTTCGTGCTTGGGTTCCGGTGTGGGGGCCGAAACGTCAGCTAAGAAAAAAAAATCACCTTGGTCGGCGTTTGTTTCCTGTTCTCGCCTCTTTCTCCTGTTACACTCTTTGCGAAAATTTGTGCTGTGGATGTGTACATAACCCTAACGCAGTCCTTGTGCTCCAGCGTAGCGGACATTGCCTCTTGCGCAGGACAATATTGACACGACAGGATGGACGGTTACCGGTGTCGTCGGTGCGGACGAGAAATTTACGGGCACTTGAAAGCACGCTGTACAAAGACAGGAAGTGCAGGAAGTACGAGCCCTCGAACCGATTATATTTGTGTGGTGGAGCTATAAGGCAAATACTATGGTACGTTCCTAAAGGGAATGTCTAAATAGCAATAATACGAATACTACTGCTACAGCTGTTCAACCTTAAAGACAAAAAAAAAGTACCTGTGACCTGTTCCGTTGTATCGTCAGACTAACATATCCATGGCAGTGAAAGGCTTTATTGCTTTCAGTCGCATACAAATTTAGCCCGTGTTGCTGCTGCTTAAAGATATTAATTTTCCCATTTTTATGTGGAAGTCCTACCTGCTAAAAAAGTTGTGGAGAGCATTATTGTAGGAAAAAGGACAGACGCCGTCCAAAATTAAGAAAAATAATAAGAAGAAAATCTCCCCCCTCGCCCCCCCTCCCCCACACACATAAAGGCTCCCTAATGGGGGCCGACACGTCAAGTTATAATAATTTCTTCACTTTCGGCGACGTCTGCATTGTTTTTCGCTTTTTCATCGTTACTCCAGACCAGACGAGATTTCGTCGGACATTCGACTCGCTGTAAAATCTAATTCCCTTTTCTTGTTCTGTAAGCTGTACTCCTTGTGCTGTGGCAGAAGCCTTCCGTCATGCGCCTGCCGAATAAAGGGACCCTCACTTGGTCTGGCGAATAACACGACACCGGGAAATGCAAATCGTAGCGAGTCAACAATGGTTTCATTTTGACCAGCCGCAGTTCTGACGGCGAACATACCTGTAGGTTTAGTGGCTTGCACGCTCGCGTTGCGAGATAATGGAACCGACTCGAGTCTTCCGTATTGCATAAACTCCTACCGACACTCGCCATATATGCTCATAATGTATGCTCATATGACAAATCCCAGTAAGTACAGAATGGCGTGACTGAATAAATTTTCTTTTTTATTCATTTCCTTCTTAACGCACCCATTCCGGTCGCTACGTCAGGAATTTCTTTCGTAGAGAATCTTCTTTTGCAGCGTGATCAGACGTCGTTTTGCCGGAAAGAAAGTGTAGCATGTGCCTTGGCGAAAGCAAATGCTGTCGTAAAAGTGAAGTTCTGCTGGCGCGACGATCCCAATTATGTAGTGACAACAGAAAAATTTGTGGCTGCGAGAAGATATCAGGTTTAGGACATAAATGTTTCTCATATTTTGTTTAAACTTAGATAGCCACGATGAAAAAGAGGAAGCATTTTTTCGTGATTCATGATAAACCATGCTTAATACGTATATACCCAAACTTCAGAGCGTGTCTTCACGAGAATGCAGTGGCGCTTTCGTCAAGCGCAGCCGAAAGAAAATTTGTGTAATTCTACTGGTGTTAATTTTCTTGGGAGGCTACATTGAACGACGTCACCATGTTCCTAAAGGTTAGTTTTCACAAAGTGTTGTTGAAGGCGGAAAACAGCGAAGAGCGTAGTCGCCTGCTGTTACTCTATAGTATGCCATTTCGTCTACAAATATGCAGCTTGTTTGCATAAAATGGTATCAATGCACACCAATAGTGAACATGGGTGACCGAAGAAACAATCTGCTACTATATTTAATGTTATAATCACAGCAATTAATTGACAAACACATTCGATGCCCAGTTCACACGCAGGACGTATAACCGAAAACCATAAAAAGCCAGCAGAAAGTGAACCCAAGGAAGGCAGCGAAGAAAATTTTTTCTGGAAATCGAAATTGAACAATAGTATAATTAAATATAAAATGACGACTAAATTTGCGACTGTGGTAACGCTCGACTCTCTCGCATCCCCAAGTGTATATGTCTTTCAAGCATGGCTCCCAAGTATTCCAACGTTCGGCTTTCTCGCATGACACACGCAGCGGTGGGGAAGTGGGATTGTGGTTTCCGGCCGCGACGAGATATGATTCGATGATTGTGATTATAGTGATGACGACGACAACGATGATTAAAAATTAAATTATGGGGTTTTACGCGCCAAAACCACGGTCTGATTACGAGTCACGCCGTAGTGTGGGACTCCGGAATAATTTGGACCATCTGGAGCTCTTTAACATGCACCGAAATCTAAGTACACTGCTGTTTCAGCATTTCGCCCCCATCGAAACGCAGGCGCCGTAGTCTGCATTCGTTCCCACGACCTCTTGCGTAGCAGCCCAACAGTATAGCCACTAAGCAACCACGGCGCGCCTATTGTGACGATTATACAAGCTCCCCTTTAAACCACCAATCTCGTTTTTTGAAGAGCTTTCTGATACAATTAAATCTTTAAATATCTTTACACTTAAAGCTAGACTACTGACTGTGGAATGTTCACTTCATTGCGTGTTATCCACTTTACGGTGCACCACCAACCATCCTGCGACCTTTCACTTCACTAGTGGCCGCAGTCATTTCATTTATGTTTCCTCTGCAGTCCTTAAAACCGAACCCGTCGGCCAAGCTGATTGATTCCACATTTGTAACTGAATAAATACTCCGGTATTTTAACATTCTAATGGTATCCTCACTATTTCCACACGCTTCGCAGGAGTCGTTTTAATCTGAAAACATTACCTCATAACTAGCGCTCTCGGACACTCGATCTGATGCGGCTTCTTAATGGTCGGGCACTGCTCTTTGAATTACCCTCAAGCTCTGCCTTTCCGATTTCAGTTTTAGCTGTTCGACTTTGTTCTGTAGCTGTCTCCCTCCCCCACTGCTCTTATCAAGTACAGCGTTTCTGCATTTCCGACTTTACAACATCATTTTCTTTCCCTCTAGTAACCACATTGCAGTAATATTTCCTGGTTAGTTTCCTGGTTCTTTTTCTAAAATGTGAGCCACTGTTTTTGCTATACAGGTACCCAAGTAATCTAACCATCCCATGGATTTTCATTTATTTTCCGCAGTCGTCTTTCGAAGCAAATTTTGCTCTGTGCCTCCCTCACTTCGAAGGAAGCCCCCACGTTACCCTGTACTACTTCATTTCTCGTTTTCCAACACGCTCCAATTTCTACGGCATTCCGATAGCCGCCAGATTAACCTCCAGTCTGTTCTGTACTTCAAATTTCAGGCGGAGCACTGAGTTAGCAAAAGTAAGCCCGGAAACCATTACGCCTTTCTAGACACACCTCGTACTGCTTCATATTTGCTGAACCGCCATAGTGATCCATGTACCATTATGGTCGCGTTTTTCTTGCCTTTCGCTTTGATTACGTGTTCACGTCTCCCTTTGCAATCATTTCTCGCTCTGCACTGAGATGCCAGCGTCAGCTGAGGGAAGGGATAACTTGGCGCAAAAGAAACTTGCTTCCCGTCTTTTTTTTGGCCGCGGAATGGCACCGACCGCATACTTGTCGGTGCTCTTCGCGGAGTGCGAAGGGCTCCCTGTTCTGCTTTTCTGCCGCATCGTCATGGGCACACACGATCGTTCGGACGCGCCTGCACTACAGCGAACGAAGTCGTTCGCGGGTATGCTCCCTCGGACGACTTAGTCCACGGTGCCCGGCATGTGCGAACATTATTCGCTCGGTGAACCAAACTTCCTCGATTTCTCAGCGTGTTCCATCAGCAATTTCTATATTTCGGCAAGCTGACTTAGCGTAAAAAGAGCAATAAATCTCTCTTTTTTTCTTATTCGCATTGCTGTATTGCTGTGTACTGTGTCATTTGTTCCTAAAAGCTTTTGAGATCCCGTATTTGCTTTCATTTGTACCTGTCTGTTTCTCGAATGAGCACGTCACTCTAGCGAACACGTATGACGAGGGTTGAGCCAATTTATTATTGTTACAGAGAGCACACGTTCATTTCCAAGTGCTTGTATTGCTTACTCTACCAATACCGGTAATAAATATTGTTCAAGTGTAAGTCATCATTTCGCCTTGCTTGCCTGAGCGAGCTGCTGTTGCAATTTACGTGCACTACGGGTTGGGGACGCGATACAGGACGATTGAATGTGGCTGTGTATGACCGGAGTCTGCCTTCAGCTCTAGCCGCCCGCTTAGCGCATCCCCCCCCCCCCTTTCTTTTTTTTGAAGTGATGGGATAGTCTGCGGACGAATTGCATGATTGCAACTTTTCTGCGCTTCCGGTTTTCGCCACTTACCTCAGTTTCTCTTGAAGGATGGAGTTTCCAGGATCAATGCGGCCATCTCAAATACGCAGGTTATCGTGCGCTTGTGCTGTGGACGGCGCCTCAGACACTTATCAAAAAGTTAAGATCTCGTACTTCAAGTGCAACTGACGTAATTTGGGAAAACAAGAAAGGCGGAAAAGTGGCAGTAATGCCATAGGTACGAAGGTTATCACATCGCTTAAAGAAAATTACCAAATTGTCAAAGATATTAAGGTGGGTGCGCTTTTGTTTTTCCCAACAACTTCGAAGTTGGAAAGGCTTGAGAGGAAGATACGTAGGTTAACTACTGCTGGCTGTCCTGTAAAGCATAGAAGCCCTTTTGTCTCTTGCCCCGTTGGCGTAATTTACGAGTTTACACTTTCTTGTGAAAAAGCCTACATTGGGCAGATTGGCAACTATACCTAAACAAGTGCCTGCGTCAGCACAATAATACTTTGAATTGAACGCTTACCTCCCGTCTTTCTGCACACTGTAAAGCATGTGGATGTAGGTCTTTCCTCGATACAACTAAGACCATCGTCAAGCACAAAGACAAAAAAGCTCGTCAACTTGCAGAAGCCTTTTCACCTACAAAAGATGCACGCGCTTCGGAGCCATCCATTTCTTTGTTAGATTGTGAGAGGAAAATGATTGGTGATTTATTCCATGTGAAATAATCATATGCGCACGCAGACGGTGTGTTCATTTTTACAGCGAAGCTGTTTATGACTAAGGTTCCATGGATTTTTTGTGCCCGTTAACAAATCTGCCCGTGCAAAAACTCAGCTGCCGAATTTGATGCAAACTCGCTTCATCCTATGCAAAATCTTATACGTCTCATCACTTGAATATGCGTTTTCAGAAGATTAGTTAACAATAGGCACCATTTTCAAGATCAGTAGACTCTCAGGTAGATAATAATTACATAATTTTCTTTTTGCTTGCTTACGGGGGCATTAGCCCTTGCTTAAGGGGATATGAGCCATGCATTGTCTTACGTGACGGACAAATTTCACGTTGGGTAGGCAAAGAAATGCTTACGAATTTAACAACAGAAGTGATACGGGAATGTGCATGCGTACCTATCGTCACGATGACAACAGATCAGCACAATAAATGTGTCCGTACCTTCGTTCAAAATTCTGTGTCACCTCTGTGTCGTGTGCTAAACGGGGGCCGTATTCCGAAACGATCACTATCGGCGATGCTATCGCCTTGGCCACGCCTTGGCCACGCCTTCGCCATCAGCGCGCGCTGATCGTCTGTTTCAGCAAAATCGGATGAGCTGATTGGGTGGCTGAGCATTACGTCATCCAATTTTGCTCAACCAGCCAATCAGCGCGCGCCTCACGGCAGTACTATCACCGAGGTGAAAGTATTGGCGACGCGCTTATGTCGGCAGTGCTTGTGGTGTCGTCTTCTCCTCTCGTGTCCCGTCTACGTTTTGCGCTAACTTCAGGATGGAAAACCAACGAACCCAAGCTGCTATCCTAGATAATTCTTGCCGCGACAGCACCTCTCGCGGCGAGCGCTTTTCTGCGCGTCGCCTTGCACGCGCTTATTTCCGCAAATGAGGGCATACCTTGACGCACGCGATTCTCTGCCGACTGAGCTACGGCGGCGTCTGTCCCTTCCGCGCACCCGTCATGAATATGATCTGGGTTCGGCTCTCGCCGACAGCAAGTTTCGTTTTCTCCCACTTCAATTTTCCGCTTTCGTTTGTTGGGAATATGAAACTTATCGCAAATTTAGCCAAACCCGCAGAGGTTGCTCAGTGGCTATGGTGTTAGGCTGCTGAGCACGAGGTCGCGGGATCTAATCCCGGCCACGGCGGCCACATTTCGATGGGGGCGAAAACACCCGTGTACTTAGATTTAGGTGCACGTTAAAGAACCCCAGGTGGTCGAAATTTCCGGAGTCCCCCACTACGGTGTGCCTCATAATCAGAAAGTGGTTTTGGCACGTAAAACCCCATAATTTTTTTTAAAATTTAGCCACGATTTCATATGTTGAATGCTACATATTGCTACGTGCGGAAAGACACAGACGAGAGATGCTATTTACACTGGAGCCAGGCAGCCAGGCTGACACTCGCTCGTGCCAAGGGCACCGACCAACTTCTTCGTCGTTCTCGCGGCGGCTCGTCTCTTGAGCATCGCTCAATCATACCGTAATAATATTATTTTATTTTTGTTTATAAATGCTTTCCTATGCTTCACTGTCTGTCGACCTGTTATGGTGAACAAAAATAGAGCCCCTCTGTTCCTCTCGTGCTCCTCGTAAAGCCAACGAGCTAGCCACGCTTCGTGTTAGAGAGACACTTAGAACTTGTACCGTAGCGTGCTGACGCGCGTCAGCGCTCCCCCTCCCCCCTCCTTTTTTTTTCACTCATGTGACGTTGTTTTGCGCCGAGCGCTGATTAATGAACGGGGCAAGTTTTATTTTCCCACACTAATGGCGACCGGGAGAGGCCTTGAGATGGGACTCTTTCAATCTGCACAGTGCGGCCTTTTCGGGCGGCCAAGGCTGTGATTCGGAACGAGTTTTATGGCCACGGCACACTCCCGGCGTGGTCCAGACAGAGCCGCCAAATTTACGGTCCCCAGAGCCGATCTAGCAGCGGCTCCTAAAAGGCTGACAAGATGGCCGGAAGCCTGTATCGAGCCTTTGGGCAAGCTCAATGACTACAACCTATTAAAACACGACAGGCTACTGGCATTGCGCCGTAGATCCGCAAGCGTTGTAAACGTCCCCTTTTTTACTTTGGTTTCTACGTGTCTACAGCAGCTAAATGCGTGGAAGTGGGTGAATTTTTTTGTTCTATCCAGGCTCTTCAATGGTCCGGGCAAATGCGTCAGTTATACTGACGCGTTTGGATGGACGAAATGCGTATTTTACAAGCCCCGCACTAACACCATCACACTCCTTCGTCTCCCGTGTGCGACGATCAGCCTTCAGTGTTTATTGGCGTCCGTCATAATTGACGCCCTGCACTAGCCTCGGCAAGATGGACAGCACTCCGCTATCGTAAGAGTTCTACACTCTTGGTCGCGGCAGGTACTCATCCATGCGGAAGTCATCAAAAGCGTTACACCACCCTGGCTTGTTGAGGACTACAGAGCTCTACGACAGACTATGACAGACTGTGACACCTTCTCACTCGTGCACCGACATTCCTTCCGCACTTTATCTTCTCATCTCCACTCACGCCCTTTTTTACTACTCAAGGTAGCTGTCCGGAGTTCCACTTGCATAACTCTCTCTTTCTCCAGTTTCTCTCTCTCTCTCTCTCTCTCTCTCGCCTTCAAGTGAGTGCAGAATCTTAAAGGGCTCCTCACCAGGTTTGGGCATTGCAAACAAACAAGTGCGGCTCGTAGATCACATGAAGGTAACCGTGCCTTCAAAATATCAAACTGCTGCACGGTGCGAAAACAGCTGAAATCAACGCGACTGGCCACTCGAGGAACTTCGCATGTTGTCACAGGCTTCTTTCACGCTCGGAGAAACACTTTATGTAGCCTGTATTGACCAACAGAAAGATGTATCGGGAGTTTTTCATGTTGTTCTACAATTTCCTCACTGACACTTTTCATCTAATTATAATATTTGAGCAGTTGATTAATTAATTCAGACGAATTATGTAATTAGGCCGAACGCAAGAAATATTCTGAGTATCTCCAAGCGACGGCAAACAACATTCCCTTGATTCTGTCCAGCCACGTGGCATGTGCATACTTGTAGAGAGAGAGAGAGGAAAGGGGAAAGGCAGGGAGGTTAACCAGAGAAAAAAAATCCGGTTGGCTACCCTACGCTGGGGAGAGAGGGGAGGGGGAGGTAAAGTGGAAACAAAGTAGAGATAAGGAAAGGAAGGAGCATAGACACATAACCACAAGCGGTCACTGTCACCGAACCCTGTCATCGCACAGCACACTGACACGTGTAGCACTATCAACATCTATTCAGGCTACAGTCGCCTGTCCAGTTCTGTCGCCCTCAAGAACCGCAACAGTGCCCTGGTCGCCCTCTGCTGCGATGGCTTATGATGGCGCTATCTGAAAATGAGTTCCTCTGTGAGAGGTCTTTGGTCAAAGCGCGCTATCGCGGTTGCAAGTGATTGTCTCTGTAAATTATATCGAGGACAGTCACAAAGAAGGTGTTGAAAAGTCTCCTCGTTACCACAGTCCTCACAAGAGGCGTCGTCGGCCCATCCAATTCGGTAAACGAAAGACTTGGTGAAAGCCACCCCTAGCCATAGTCGACAAAGCAGGGTAGCTTCGCGACAACAGAGCACAGCTGGAATACAAAGGCGTAGGGAGGAGTCAAGATGGTGGAGTCGGTAGTTGTGAAAAGTTCCAGCGTTCACAAGGATAACGTGATGTGACGGCTGATCATTCGAAGTTTTCGAGCGGCATCTGTCCTTGATGACGGTATCGGCTTCTCTTCGTCCCCTTGAAGAGCCGACCGAGCAGCGTTATCAGCGTGTTCGTTCCCTATGACTCCGCAGTGACTTGGAAGCCACTGAAATGTCACGTGGTGTCCTTTCTCAGTTAAGGTATGAATGAGTTCTCTAATCTCAAATACCAGTTGTTCGTGCGGTCCGCGCCGCAGGGCCGATAGCAAAGATTGCAGTGCAGCCTTGGAGTCACTGAGTATTGACCACCTTCGAGGTTGTTCTTGGTTGACGAGACGAAGTGCAGCGCGAAGGGCTGCACTTCGTGCAGCCCTTCGTGCATGATAGTTGGGACACCTTGTATACACATGACCATGCACTCACTGAGCCAAGTTGGTCCGGTGGTTTGTTTCGATCCCTGTTCCCTCAGCACTGCAGCATGATGCGCTATACATAAGCCATGGATTACCCAGTGACACAGGTACGTGGAAAAACAGTTAGATACAAACATGCATAAGCCTCAAACAAGAAATGCAAATGTTGCGCGAATAGTTTGAGAGGGAACTCAGAAATGAAATGCGTGAATTTCTAAATGAGTAACGCAATGTTGCCCAGAGCCTTGAGTTTGCTCACAAAACCATAGATGACCTGAAAAGCCAACTCGCAATAGCAGTAGCAAAAAATGCTGAATTAACCGAAAATAACAAAGAACTGCAGGCAAAATGACAGACACACGAGACTAATATAGAGTATCTAGAGAAACGGCTGGTTCATATTGAAAAATACTCTAAAAACTCTAATATTGAAATTCAAAGCGTCCGAAACGAAGAAAATGAGAACGTTCTGAATGTCATTTCAAAGATCGCAAAGGCTGTTAACGGGCCTGTTCAAGAATCTGACATTCTGGTCAGATTCGTAATCCTTGTCGAAGCCACGTTATAGTCCAGTTTAGCTCTAGGGCAAAGCCAGATCTGATGCTAAAGAAAGCAAGAAAGATGCGCATTCGCAATACTAATATCGGACTTTCAGACGATGCGCAGAACTACATAAATGATCATTCCTGCCCTGCTCTGAAGCGCTTGCTTGGCATGGCGGTGAAGCGCAAACATGAGAGGCACTGGAAATCTGTTTGGTCTTTCAATGGGAAAATATTCACGCGGCGGTCTGACGATTCCGACGCTATACAGGTCGCTCGTGAAGTTGACCTTGAAAAAATCAACTAATAGAAGCTTTCAGCGTTGCAAAACTGCTGAAGTAAAACAGTAAAAGTGAACTATCATAGCCTCGTTCTACCACGTGATGTTCCTCCACAGTCTCAATTACAGAAGTCTGTTTTGCACTTGAATGCACGTTCTGCAGTTGAAAAAAAAAAAGACGAAATCATATGTTTAATTAACCAGTTCTGGTTTAAGTTCAACAAAATCATGATAACTGAGACTTGGTACTACGATGGCTGTGACATGCTTTGTCTTGGCGGTTACACATCTTTTTTTTTTTTGTTAATCGTCAAAATCGACGAGATGGTAGTGTTTGTATCTTTGTGACAGGTTGTCGGACATATGAACTTGTTTCTGGTTGTTCTTTAATTACTGATGACTGAATTTTTAGCGCTTAAAAGTGACGTCGAAGTTGCGGCTGTTACATACCATCCTCGAGCTGGCGACAACATCAAATTTATTGATTTTTATAGCTCTTGTCGAATATATCTGCTCAAATAAATTTCGCCTTGTATGCGGAGACGATTTCCACCTTAACATTTTGGAAGACACTCCAAGGACATGCAATTTTATCTCATGCCTTCACTCAGCCAGATTCACAAATGTAATATCAACGCCAACTCGTATCGCAGTATCCAGTTCATCGTTATTAGTTCTCCTAATTACAGATGCTGACACATTTGTTTCTAACGCCGGTACTATTTCACTAGACATGTGATCATTGCCCAGTATTCAAGCAATATAGTTCCTCGCAAATGCAGCCGAAACGTCAGCATGAAACTGTCACAGTTCGGCATTTCTCTGATGAGGCACTGCAGGCTTTCAAGCATGCTATTAGTATGCATGACTGGTATTTCGTTTATAAAATAAGAAACATTTATGAAGCGTATCTAAATTTATAGAAATTTTTACAGATATCTACCTGTCTGATTTTGCTTTTGTAAGGTTTAAACCGTCAAAAAAAAATATCAGAAAACCATGGGTCACATTTGCTCTTAGGCGCATGATAAACAAGAAAAATAAGCTATTTCGTGCATTCTCGCGATCTCGGGCGGAATATTTATTAAAGGAATATAAAGCACTCAGAAATAAACAACAGTGGCCTTCGGAAGGCAAAGATACTACAAAGATGATGTACGAGAACTTGTTTTCTAGTATCAGTACAAGAAATCGAGATACTACTTGAAAGACAAACAGTGCTCAGGGACGCAGCATGAAAGATCCCATGCCATTTGAAATTACATTAAACTATCACATATTGACCGGTGTAATTCTTGCTGATTACTTCAATAAATATTTTACTTCCAGTACAGCGCCAGATAATGATATCTCACTCATAATGATTTATTTATTCGACGCCCTGAAAGCATATTTCTTAAACCCACTGATGAACCAGAAGTTTACAGAACATTTATGAGTCTTAATAAGAGTAGTGCATTAGA
The DNA here is from genome assembly GCF_038994185.2 of Dermacentor albipictus. Lineage (NCBI taxonomy): Eukaryota > Metazoa > Arthropoda > Arachnida > Ixodida > Ixodidae > Dermacentor > Dermacentor albipictus. The sequence continues at coordinate 31,180,611 of NC_091823.1, read as the reverse complement.
TATAGACAATATTCAGATAAGACCTATAAAATTTGTTTTAAGTTATGTTGTTCCAGTACTTGTTTATATATTTAATTTGGCAGTAGAGTCCGGAGAATATCCACATCAAATCAAGCGTTCTAGCATATCCGTTCTGTATACAGGTGGTGACAAATACATGCTGGGAAACAATCACCCAATGTCGATTATACCAGTATTTAATAAAGGTTTTGAGAAAGTGTTGCATTTCCGGTTCTTAAATTTTTTTCTACAATACTGATAATATCAGTGATTCCCAGTTTGGTTTTCGGAAAGGAAGGTCTACGGAGTTAGCTTTGCTAAGGCTTAAATATTTCATTTTAGAAAACATTAACAAACCCTACACATTAGGTTTGTTCATGGATTTCACTATAGCTTTTGATTCACCTGACCACAACATACTATTGCATGAGCTAGAAATGTATGGCGTTCGGGGCACTCCTCTGGCTTTAGTTAAATCATATTTAACAGCTAGATTACGATGCATGTCTCTGGGAAACTATCGCTCATCTTCATTGCCGATTAGTAGAGGTGCCCCGCAGGAAAGCCTTTTAGGTCTCCTACTTTTTAATGCCTTTAAAAATGACATTGCAAACTTTGACAAAACAGTGAAATTTATAATAAATGCTGATGGTGCCACAGTCTTCATGTCTGACGAAAATGCAGATGAGTTGGCAGAAAAATGTAATCGAATATTAGGTAATATTAAGTCATGGTCACTATCAAGTAAACATAAAATTAACTCCGAGAAAACAAAGGTGATAAGTTTCAGAGCTATAAACAAGACATTAAACATTAGACAAGATATTAGTTGCGCAGAACAGAAAATCGACATTTTTGATGAAGACAAGATCCTTGGTGTAGCATTTTCATCTCATCTAAGCTGGGATTATCACATAAATAATTTATGTAACAAACTTCCTTTAACTACGGGAATTTTATCGCGTTGCCTTGGAATTCTTCCAACACAAATAAACGTTAGAATATATCATGCGCTATTTCAACCACAAGTAAACTACTGCGGTTTGGTTTGGCTTACTACAACTCAGCGTAATATATATAATACTGCTTCTACAGAAGAAAGCTGCCCGTCACATTGCTAACACTGGTTATTCATCTCCGTCTTCCACATACTTTCGCGCTCACAGAATAATTAAAATCCCAGATATGTATCAGTTTCCCATCCTGCGTTCATTTTACATCTGCTCTTCTGCATTGAAATATTCATTCCCACTACTGCATTTCTGCAGCGCGACAGTCATGATATCGATACTCGTAACGTGGTAGAGTGGCTTATACCCTGTTTTTACCGACTATAAAGACCGGTCTTTGAAACATAACCTTCCATTTATTCCAAATAAACATAATGACTTAGACAAACCCACGGTAAATGTATTACGTGAAATATTTCTGAACTACTAACTTAATTATTAATTCAATTATCTATTAAAATAGAGTCTTCATTAGTGATGGAATTTGTTCTACAAAACAGGTTACTCTGCTTTCTAGTGCCTTACGTGTTATTGTTTTATTCTTGTTAATTGGTATCGGTATTACTGATGTTTTATACTATTGCCGTTAGTTCTTGTATTAGTGCTGTTACCATTTCTTTCTGTTAGAAAAATTAGTGTTACGTATTATGGTAGAACTGTGCTTTGTTAGTTTCTTGAATTTATGTTTGGTTTGCATTGCAACACAATGCATTGCTTTTATCTCTTCTACAGGTAAGAGTGTACGTGCTCAGTTAATGTGTAATATTATTCTACTATCTGTGTAAATATTTTTGTGTATAATTATTTCAAACATCTGTTACTAGTTTACCTGTCACATCTCGCCATGTATATACGGTCTCCTGGGCCCCGTCAAACTGTTGCAGCGTGTAGCCGAGGAGTCCAGCCAAGATATTTTCTGGGAAACAATGAGAATTGAATTGAAATAGATAGTTGGCCCCCGGAGTGCGCGTTAAGAGCCATAAGAATGCTAACGCATTAAAAACAAACTAAACAAACACAAACAAGCAAGTGGAGGCAACGAGCAGAGTAAGGAAGGAGAATAAGGAGGAAGGATGGGAGAGAGAAAGAGAAGGAGAAAGGAATGAAGGGAGGCAGAAAAAAAAGAAAGGAAGGATAGGGAGCAAGGAAATGGTAGAAGGTATGAAGAAAGAGAGGGGGGAGATAGGAAGAAAGAGAGGGGACAGGGAAGGAGGAAAGAAAGAAAAATAGACAGAAATAACGAAGGGAGAGAGAAAAAGAGGGAGGAATAACGAAAAGAAAAAATATAGGGAGGAAGAAAGAAAATGAAGGACTGTAGAGACGGGGGAAGAAGGAAAGAAGGAGGAGAGATAGGACGGAAGGCAGATAGAAAAGAAGGATGGAATAGAGGGTAGAATAAAGAAAGGAAGAGCGGAAAGTAAGGGAGATGGAGGGAGGGTGAGAGAAGAACGTAGGGAACAAATGAAAGGAGAGAGGGATAAAAGAACAAACATAAGGAACGAATGCAGAAACGAACGCATGGGTGGACACGGACAGACGGGAAGACTGGAGGATGGGTAGACAGACCGAAAACTGGCTATAATCCTGCTTGAGAAAACATTTGTTTCTCACGCAAAACAAACAAAAAAATGCTGTACACGCAAATAATGTTCGCGAGCTACGATGGCGCGATCCAGTAATAATAATAATAATAATAATAATAATAATAATAATAATAATAATAATAATAATAATAATAATAATAATAATAATAATAATAATAATAATAATAATAATAATAATAATAATAATAATAATAATGTCTTTATTTTCCATCCCAAGGATGTCGGAGCGGGAGAGAAAAATCTAGATATCCAGCTTGACGGGCTCTCGCCTCCCCGATACAAATACATGATGTTTAGAAAAAAAAGAGGCAAACAGCACAAGCATACGAGTACAGACAAAAAAGAATATCACAATGCACAAACCAATGACAATTTTTACACAAATGTACAATTCCAAAAAAACAAAGCGATGTGCATAATATCATGATGAGGAAGTAACACCAATGCATTGTCAGAGAGAGAAAGTAAAGAAAGAATTAAGTGCTGACAAATGTGACAAAGAAATGACACTCACGGGTATAATGTACACAGATGCATGATATAAACATATTTTACGCAAATGTGTGTCAACGTAAATGAAGACAGCGTATACGGATGAGAAAGTGTCTTCACTGAGGGCATATTATCTTCCAATTTATCCAATGTTATTCTGAACATAGTGAAATGTCATCGTTTTTTGGATAGAAGCACGGGAATTAGAAAAAAAAATACGGAGAGATTTGGCATTCAGGCTATCATTACGGACTAATTTCGCAGTTGCTGTTCAAAAAGCCCTTTCAGCACGCCGACTTGTTTGAATGCTTATGAAAGGATCGACGACTAGCAGCTCCGAATTCACATTTGAATAGCTGTTTGTTCGTGTGGCAGCGCGAAAGACAGATTTGTCTGCGTTCTCAAAAAAAAAAATGAAATACGCCTTTCCTCCTTCTTTTGCGAATGAAACAATGACAAATAATCGTCGTTTGTGTGCTTTTGCACACAAACGAGGAATGAAATGAAGTAGGCCAATAATTTCTCATAAAAGTTACGACTCCTGTTTTGACTCATACTCCTGAGAAGAGTATAGTAAACTGGGCGAGTTGGCTGTTTATGGTTGCAGGGCTAAACTGACACGGGACGAAAGAAAGACTCCGTATGACGGCCAAATCGCTTTGTCCGTCGTATTACTTCTTGCAAAAGGATAGAAAATTGGGCAAGTTGGCTTCCCTATACCTCTTGATATGTTTAACTGATAGTCTTTAGATCTTGCCATGTTCGTATGCTGGACGTATTTGCAATCACTTATACATATGTTGATAGTTTCAATAAATATTTAGTTGAGAGTTTACGCTCGTCCTGTCTCCTTCTAGTCTGTGTGTGTGTCACTTCGCGCTACGATCCAAGAATATGTATTATATCTTCTTTCGTCCCGTGTTCGTTTAGCGCCAGCCCTGCCACCATGGTCACACTCCCGAATGACTCGCATTTGAGGAGTCTGCGGACACTGCGCAACTATGCACACAGCCATGCAACCACGTACATATAAGGCTATGAAACTGCATATTTATATGCAGCGCTATGCAGGTGGGTACAACGCTATACATTCCCTGTCATGCAAAAAACGGAGCGAAACGACACAAATTATGAAGCCGAGAGTGTCGAAGCTGTGGCGAAAGCGCGCTGTTTTTTATTCTCTTCGTTGCCTCTACGACGCCCTGTATACATGCGCGAAAGAAGAGCATGGCGCGGACACCTAACGCCCCCTGAACTCAATAACGCGACGCGTAACTCTCCCTGCTTGTCCCCGTGAATACTGCGCTGTTATGTTTCAAATATGTCTTACCAACTCGCCCAGACGTCTGTTTTAACGCGTAACTGCAGCTGTTGAGAATATCGCTCGAATGTGCATGGGTAATTCCGCAGTCAGTGATATACCGGGCCAATCCACGGCGAACTTCGCCTCTTCATTACAATGCGTAGTAAGGCTTTGTGTCCCTGTTGACGCGTACAAAAGGATTATATTCTTTATATTTTTACTGCTTACAGTTTCTGTGTGTATCCCTGCACCTAGTGCGGAAACTTAATCTCTTTGTTACGGTGTTTTGTTCACGTCACATATATAAACTCACACCACCATCCTCCCATGAATGTCGCCTATATTGGGTCTGCCAGCAAAGATAAAAATAAATAAATAAAGGTAATTTCTTGCACCTGTGCACACGCACACAGCAGCCACACGAGAAAATGCACCACGCTGTGTGTTGTCTCACATGCGCGCTGTGTCTGAGTGACATACGCCATGGATGCTGAGGCACCGCAGTGGGTGAAGCTGCTTTCTCGCAAAATGCCTTGGCTTTGAACTGACACCATTGTCACAAGTTAAGACTAATTAGCAAGTAGGTTGTATAGAAACGACGTAACAACAACAACGACGATGACGACAATAAATGCGGCTTTAACGTTGTACAAAATTCGCGCAAACCCTAAACTGCACGCAACTATGACAGCATGATGACAAAGGAGCAGAGTATCGAACCTATTTTTCTTTCTTTTCTTTTTTTCCGGTTTTCGTTTCAGTTCACCGAAAGCGGTTATCTTCCGGTTCCACTCCGGAGCAAAAATTTAAAGGTTAAAACCAGTTCAACTCAGTTCAAGTTCTTTTGGATAACGGAAGAAGAATTACAGTAAAACATCAGAAGCTTATTTTGTACTTAAACTCGACGCTGCTGCTAAGCTGCACTGAAAGATTACGCCTGTTCTTCAGGGCGCATGTAGTTACATAAGAATTATACAGATCCAACACCTATGCTGAAAGCTATGTAAAGTGAAGCTTTGTTGAAGAAGCGAGAGTAAGTACATTGAGGAAACGCAGAGCGTCATCTAGCCTGGTACTTTGCTCCGGGGTAAAGGGAAGAGGGAAAGAAAACTGCGCAGATCCGACGCCCACTGTGTGATGCCCACAACCCGCATTTAAACGGCCCCATCTCATCATGCAGGTTCCTCGTTAGCTAGCATTGTTTGGGGTTCCGCAAAGCAACACCATGTCGACCAGCGTGTTCCGGCAAATCGAGTAGTCGTGTGTGTGGGTCGCGAGCATGCGTGTGTGTCACCACAGCAGCACACCGACGACCACGTTGTATAGACGATCCTATGACGCCAATGGCGTGTTTTCTACGCTGGTCGTTGGACGCAGTCTATGAGATGGCGATTGCCGGGTCCTGCATAGAGGACGAGCTTTAAGCGAGAGAAACGCGGATTGTGACGTCGTCAGCCACTACGTGTCATACTATCGTGCCTACATGTGGCTATTTTTTGTAATGTACGCCAAAACAACTGTGGAATTTGTACTTGGGCGGAGAAACGTTGAACCATGGTTAACTTGGGTGGTCAAGAAGTCCGTACAACGTAGCGCAGTTTCTGCGTTGCGTAAGCTACTACGAGGGAAGTAATGGGCAAAACGGGCCGGCGTCGAGATATAGTGCAGTCTTACGTAATGCCGCAAATCGCGAGCCGTCACAAGGACAAAGCGGCACGGAGTGCACGAGCCGAGTGTTTCAAATAATTGACTGGCTTTGGAACGAGATAATCATGCGTGGTTATGTATGTTTGAAGAAGGTTTGACTTCCGCTGCTTCTTAATGTGAGGCGAGACAGGAAGCTGCCTACTCACCGCAAAGTACCAAGAGTGACGCGAAGAATGCCTCGCGTTAAAATGGGCGACAGAGGGGTAATGATGAGGACAAGGCAGTAGGATGCGATTGTTTGTAGTTCGTGTTCGGAGGGCCCGTTCACTATTAACTAAATATTATCAGAGAGCCTTGGTGGCTCGCTTCATTGGCATATCTGGCCAGTGGCTCAGTAACACTCTTTAACTTAACAGCATGGTAAATTGCGCTAATGAAGAGATCAATGCCTGCCGTTCACAGTCATACTGGGAACAAGCAACAAGTGTATGTGCTGTGCTGTCTCGGGTACTTAGCACGCTTCGCAGTCTGGTGAGCCCGCACGTCTGATGCGATCCAAATATTGTCGCGTTAACATAATACCTAGTCTGCCTCCTGATGCAGTACGCTGAAAACAGTACTAATGGTGCTGCTGCTTTTAAAATGGCGGGAAGATCGCGTGTACTTACAGATGTGGTTGCATGATTGAGCCACAAGTGCAGGCAATACATGGATGAAAAGCTACAGAAAAGGTGGCCGACCTGGTCCAAAAACCATTATCTTTCTCTTTCGGTTTCACTCGGAAGTGAAAAAAAAAATTAACGTTTAGGCTCAGTTTTGGTTCGAGCAAAAAACAACTTTCTTTTCAGTTTTCTTTTTCATTGTTCCTTTCTTTTTGTTCGGCTCCAGTTCGACACCCTGCAGATGAGGCAACACAACGGCAGCGAACAGCGCCACGAAGGCGCGGGGACGACACGACGACGGCAGGTGGCGCGCCGTCGCGAAACCAATTTTCTAACCTTTCAGAGCTGCCGCAGTAAAATATTAAACGAGGTTATCTGTACTAATTAAACCATGCGTGGTTCGCGGCAGGACGACACAAGCCGCATGGTCGTAGAAAGGAAGTTCGGGCGGACAGGGCAAACCGTGTTTTGAGGACTTGAAATGTTGTCTCTGAAAAGCATCCCGCGAAGAGCAGACCAACGTAGCTTTGTTAACCACTGCCATGTCATAGGGATTAACCGCACAGGGTGCATTTCTGACGCCCACGAAGAGCGTAAACTATGCACTTTCACTCAGCCTGGTTCAACTAAAAGAAATAATAATAATAAGTAGGTTTTCGAACACTTGCAGAATCTCAGCCGTGAAAGAAATAATAGAAGGACAGGAACTGCACAGAAAAATACATGAATCAAATTCTGGCTCGACGTGCAGCAGTCCAACTCGTACTGGAAAGTCAACGAGATACTTAAGTGGGGAGAGCGAGAAAGCCGTTCGGCCACACACACTCCCGTTTCTTTGCTGCACAACTCAACTATCTGCAGTTGTAAACAACCCGTAAGGCTGCACATGAGATTCAGCTCGCCTGATCTAGCCACAACGATGGGCGCAAGCAACCTTCACACCCAATATGAAACGAAGGCTCCATGCGAAATTGGGAATTTACTTGGGATCAATTGGCTACCTAATTAGTAAATCGGAGAGAAGTAGACGGCACCGGGTATAGTCATCGAGCCAGAGAGCTCACGTTCGAGTTACTGCGGGATTAAATTTGCCGGCAGTCGAAACCGGTCGGTCAGCACTTGATCGAGCATTTTTTGTTGTGGACAGGCTTTATGTTCACACTCGTGCGCGTGCTTTCTGAGAAGTGCTAAAAATAAACGGCTACACTCAGGCAAACCTTTATAGGCTTTATAGACACCCTGTTCAGAAAAAAGAATATTAATAATAAAACAGTGAAAGTAGAGTACCAAACTCTGCACTCCTACTCAGGTCACCCCTACTCAAGTCACCTTCGTTCCCTATATGCTTTCCTCGCAAGTCGTTGTTTTCTACGCGGAACGTGACAATGTGCATAGAGTGCCATAATTCAAACTTCGAAAGAGTGTGCACAGACAATTAGGCGGCGAAAAGCAGCAGTGATTTATGCGCGACAAGCTGCTGCACGAGTGGAATTTATTTGCCGGCTTGAGCTTTAGTTGGCTGCCTGCGTGGTGATAGATATTCTCCAAATAGTGTGTTTCAGCGCATGCTTGCAGCGTGCGGCCGACGGAGACGCAGCTGGTTCACGGCTCTTTGGAGTATTTGTGGGGAAAAAAAGAAAAAAAACGCAGGTAAGAGATGGCGGCGGAATCATTCCCCGCATAGGTATAGATAGTGCGAGATAAGGCAGAACTACTACTACTACTACTACTACTACTACTACTACTACTACTACTACTACTACTACTACTACTACTACTACTACTACTACTACTACAGGTTTAATCAAATGTTTGGGGATTGGGCTGGACGTGAAAGCAGGACGCGACGAGAATGCCGCTGATTCTAGGAACAAAGGGAACAAAGGGAGCCCAGGCCCTTTCCCCCCTCCCCTTCCTCAGCTAAGTCAGCACCAGGTCGACACCTGCCTTGGTTATACCAGCGCACTTGGAGGTCATTAATTATGAGATAAATTATTTCCGGGCGCAGGTCAATACTTCATCGACTCTCACGATAGAGTCTGAGGCCTCCATGGAGGCGGGGAGAGAGTGGGGGAAGAAAACAAAGGGAACAATGAGAATAAATAGCGCTTGAGATCAATACGTCATGTTTTCAAGCGAGTTAAGTTGGAATAATGATCCTGCTGTGTAACATAATCAATCAAACGGTTTCACCTTGTTCAAAAAAATTAAAAAAAAAAACATTTGCTCTCTGACATCGCTGCTCGGAATGTACCGCATGCTTCTTAGCGTCTTGTAAAGCTCTATGTCGCCCTGTGAACAGGATTAAAGAAAACGCGGGGTTCAAAGAAAGTAAGCTAACCCTGTTGCCGTACTGTGCCTGTACGAGCGACTTCGATGCCGCTGATGTGAAAAGAAGAAAAAGACAAAGAAAGCAACGTCATATTTTTGAATTAACAAGGGTGAGTTGCTGCGCGGCATATGAAGTTAACAGAAAAATTGAAACGAGGCTTGGTTGTATGCAACGTTCAACGTACAGCTTTCGACCACATCGCAGAGGAGTTCCGGTCGATCTCACTGCTCTGTCATGTTAAGTAAATGCTTTCCCCCTACCCTCCTCCCTCTTACCGCTACCAGCCCACTAAGAGTGTCGCGCAGAAAGTGCACCATCTGAGGCCTCACGCAAATAAATAAATAAATAAATAAATAAATAAATAAATAAATAAATAAATAAATAAATAAATAAATAAATAAATAAATAAATAAATAAATAAATAAATGAATGAATGAATGAATGAATGAATGAATGAATGAATGAATGAATGAATGAATGAATGAATGAATGAATGAATAAATAAATAAATAAATAAATAAATAAATAAAGAGCGATTGAATGACATCGTCATAACATAAGCGCACTCCCCAACTCGGCCCCCCCCCAAAAAAAATAAAAGAAAGAAGAAAGAATGAAGGTGGAAATGAAGCATCGCAGTAGGTAGCAAATGCACACAATGAGAATTGGCTGTAAGGGACACGTTTTGGTGGGAACTCGTTGAGACAACATGACCACAGCACAATAACACGTTTCGGTTAAGTCGGCGGGGTCTCAACCCCTTCGTCAAAAGAGAGAGAGAGAGAGCGCTCTTCTACATCTCTTGAGGCGGACACTCGAACCGGTGTGTGACACGCCATTGTTTTTCTCGTCGCTGGCGAAGTAAAAAAAATATTGACGAACAATTTCTGGCCTGCTAAACCTTCATCGAGTGACTCGCTACGCGAAGGAAAGCTCGCAGAATGGCGTGGGTTTGCTACCGGAAGATTAGAAAAAGAAAGTAAAAAAGGAAATGCCGGTATTTTTCTTGGGACTTCGTAACGATATTCTACGTTGAGAGGGCAGATCAAGAGGGGCGATGCACAATTCCTTGTTGTCTTCTCTTTTTCGGGACTCCCAGTTCCCGCGCTGCGAAGAACAAGCGGGGCAGATTCAACGGACCGGCCGGCCAAAGTAAAGACACACATCATTTTCCCCGTACCCCGTCCTTTCTTTTTTTCTCCGCGTGAATAACGCGCTCCGACAAGAGTGGAGAAGTATTTGAACAAACACATCTCAACAACAACAATATGCTCGAGCGTCGCTACAATAACAGCTGGCTACTCGTAGATGGTGCAAGAGAAAAACAATTCGTAAGTCATCCGAATACCGAGCCGCTTCTACACGAAAGATCACGCTTAAGGCAAAATTCTGACATGACCTCAACGAGTCACGTTTCCTTCCGCGAAATGGCGCGGCACAACGGCAGAATGATACGAAATTCTTGTCGAGACAGAGTTACTAGTGCTAAACAGACTAGTGGGAAAAATGTTGGGACAGGACAGAGCGCTCTGTACGGTCCCAACTTTTTTTTCCATTAGTCTTGTTAGCGCTAGTATCTATATCTCAGCAAATGCATCAACACCAACTAGCCGAACTTCCTGCGTTAATTATTCTTGTCGTTGCGGTCTCCCAGGCTCACGCATGCGAACAGAGACAAATTCGAAATTCGTTTCACAAACCAGGATGGTAATGGTGCCGAGCATTATATTAAATGACCCAGGCAAATAAAATTCGATCCAGTTGCGACATATCAACAACATTTAAAGAAAGTGAATGGAGGACACGGTAATGTCTCAATGGCATAAACACACAATTATCTAAAGAATAAACGCTCAGTTGTTTCTCGAACGTCCGTACCTTCTCGTCTTTATAACTCCTCCCGTTAGCAACTGTGCGAGCTCGTCATCAGATCCCAACGGACTATGCTGACCCCAAAACACGCTCCCGCTTCGCCTTCGGTATTACTGGCAACAGCTGTCGGCCCCGTCGACAGCAGTGCAGCAAGTGCACGAGTGTGCTGTTATCTTGAACGTGGCCGAAATCGACCGCACCAACGGGAAAATGTTCCCCGATTTCGCGGCGATGCCGATGCACGATAGCTATCGCGTCCGTGCATAGCGCGCGGATCGCGCCTCTAGGAGAATGTGGCGTTTTGCTGCTCGTCGCGAGGTGGAGAGTTCGATTCCTGCCAGCAACGACATAATTCCGATGGAGAGACGAGTCAAGAGGCGCTTTTCTAGAAGTACAGTGCACAACACAAAGAACCCCTACTTTCGTTCTTAGAACTTTCCTCTGCGACATTCTTCTCCTTCATAGCCAGAATATCACTTTCAGACGATAAAACAAACAAACAAACAAACAAACAAGACAAGACAAGCAAAGAATCAATTAAAATATATAAGTAGACTTATCGGCCTGTGTAACAAACATCAAATAAATAAATAAATAAATAAATAAATAAATAAATAAATAAATAAATAAATAAATAAATAAATAAATAAATAAATAAATATTAGGGCCTCTCATTCAGCGCCATGAAAGAAAATATCAGTAACGATTTAGCGGTAAATTCTAGAGAAATGTGTTAGCATTACGTCGCACCTCTTTGAGCTTCCAGATCCATGAGTAAAACCTCGTCCACCACACTACAAGTTGCTGTTCAGTAGCTTACCCGTCTCACATCCTGCCGCTTCGAGGAGCGAAATGAAATTGGCGCTGGTCCGTTCCATGTGCGCTTGGTGGGGCACAAGCACATGGTTCCTTCTTGGGCAATTCTGGAAGGAACCAGGCTATGTTGTATCATTAGTTCTTGTGTACAAAATCAGCCGCGTACCTTGGCTTCCACATCTATAATGCTTTGGTACTGTCCGCGAAGTTTCTGAAGAACCGAATGCAACTCATGGCTGCTCGAGCCTTCGCCGCGCTGATCATTATGGTGGCGAATGTACTGTACAGCCACCACACTTGTTTGATAAAAGGTGCGGAGGCGGCCGTGTGATTTTTAGTGTGTATTTCGTCTCTCTTATTTAAAGAAGGACCCAAGTAGTGACGATGAATCGTCCGCACGCATACGTGCTCCGACGCGTTTGCAAATAAAACGCGTATTGGTTCCTGAATCAAAGCATGCGAACACAAGAGCTGCGCCTGAGAAAACCCCCCAAAGCGACTCCAACTAATTCGAGTACACGTAAGCATAATAAAAACAAGTTCGTGTGGCCTGTTTCTTTACTTTGTTAGAAAAGTTCGCCAGTTTGGTCCCAGTGTCATAGATGACTTGGGCATATTATGCTCCAGCATTACGATGACGTTTGTAAACGCAAGGCGGTTGAAAATCTCAGAAATTCGTCAAGCACTTTAAGTATGCAACATGTTCAGTGCAGTTCTGTGCCTGAAGTCACACAAGTTGCGTCGCCTTCGAGTTGCCACTACATCCGCCAGGAGTGCATGGGTGTCACAGTACTTTGATTCCGGCGGTGTGTTACTGCGCTCTCACTAAATATGCAGCCATTGTAAATCAAAGATAGGGTCAGATACATTAACTCATTTGATCCATCGTTGTCATTTAGCGTTAGAGGCTGTTGAGCGCTTTCTGTTTTTCGCCTTTTCTCTCTTTTAGCGAAGCCGAGTTTAAACGTCAAGCAAACACGCGTCCTTAAGGTTGTTTTCACCTCATAAGTACTATTAATGCGGGCGTGCATCCTCTGCAGGGGCCCAATGGTTGAACCAATGGGTGCTTTGGTACGAGTGGCTAGCTGATTGATTGATTGATTGATTGATTTTACGTCCGGAAAGGTTTACGTGGAATGTGGGAGAAGCCCGGAGGGGGAGCCTTCGAATAAGCTTACACCATCATTAACATGCGCATAAAATGTTTTGGGCATAAAGTTTTTGGGTTTCACCCCCATTGCATGTGGTCGGCTCGGCCAGTAACCGAACCCGCGCCCTCATGCTCGGCAGCAGAAAGGCATAGTAGAACCGCGTCTCACGTCGGGTGACGAGATGCAGGAAAAAAATGCCACCCTCCCCTGCGCATCGTGTTACGTTCAGTGTGGGCATGCTCTCAGAAACTAGAATCAAGAAGAGCCGCTGAAAAGCGAACAGAAGGGGAATAACCGGAGCCGCTACAAACGCCAATTCAATAGCTTCACCATAGCGCCAATGCTCACTGCACGAGCGCATGCGGCCATGGAAGCAGTAGCACGTGCCGTGGGTGGAAGCACGTGGTCCGCGCGTCCCGCCAGGGGCGCTGCCGTGAGAGGCGGCGCTGCCGGTCACGTGGTACAACCGCCGCGGCCGGAGAGGAGGGGTCTCGGCGGCCGCGATGTGGGCACACGCGTTCCGGCCGGCCTGCCATGAGGGCCTCCGCCGATGGAGACGACGACGACGGAGCCCCCCGTGCTGCTGATGCTGCTGCTCTTCGGATGCCTCGCTTCGCTGCTGCCCGGTGAGAGGCGCCCCGATTTTATCTGCTTCGTGTCGCCCGCGTAAACGTAAACGCGGGGGCACTTATTGCTGATCACATAACTGGCACGTACAGAGAAGACATAGTCATCTTTAAATATTTTTAAGCTTCACAACGTGCGTGTAAATTTGTCTGCGCTATATAGTGAAGCTTGGCAGTCTGTTCAACGATCTTGTGTACACGAAGAAAAAAATTGCATCCACCTAAAAGTACCGAGGGGCTGCAAGAGAAATTTGTGTGCGTTGTCCTGAAAGGAAACTTAGCCGTTGAAGAATTCTTCCTGCTTCGGGCATCGAACCCGGCGCACCGAGCGACCATCCGGTGCAGTCGCTCTACGAAACTGTACCGGTTTGTTTCTAACGTTCAGACAGTGAGAAAAAAAAAACTTTCTTTACATAAAGCTTCCTCGGGTTTTCTGATTTCGGTGGAATTAGTTTTCTTAATCTCACGCTCATGGTTGACAGAAATGACTTCAAACATTTGTTCATCGTTGTTGTCCAATAAACTTGTTCTGTCTCGGCTAAAAAGCGGAGCTAGAAAGCTTGTTTCACAAACTTGCGTACATTTCTAACATAAATCAGCAGGTCATAAATTTCTATAGTAAAACTTTTCCATCCAACCATCTAATTGAAAGAACTTGACATAATAGTTTACGATTATTATGTTTTGTGTGTGTGTGTGTGTGTGTGTGTGTGTGTGTGTGTGTGTGTGTGTGTGTGTGTGTGTGTGTGTGTGTGTGTGTGTGTGTGTGTGTGTGTGTGTGTGTGTGTGTGTGTGTGTGTGTGTGTGTGTGTGTGTGTGTGATAAGTTTAGTCCGTATGCGCTCTACAGAGGAAGTTGGGAGTTTCTTGTTCCCCTGTCTCGTGTTCATCTCTAACAGAATGAACTTCAAGCATTTAGATAGAATACATTGTCTCGGGTTCATCTTTAATAGAACGAACTTCAAACGTTTCGTTAGGATCCTTCCTTGTTATTCCAGCAAAAAGCAAGAAAGCGTTGCAGTTATCTAACTACCATGACATGATAACTTTCAGCTTGTGTCAGTAGAACGCATGCATCGCAAGTAAATTCATCATGGTCTCTTCGGTACTCCGAATGATCATCGTCATCGTCAGCCCAATTCATGCCAACTGCAGGACGAAGGCCTCTCCTAGCGATCTCCAATTATTTCATTTCTGTGTCAGCTGACGCTATTCCATGCCCGCAGTTTTCCTAATCTATTCACGCCGCTTAATTTTTTGCCCCATGCAAGTGCGTTTACCTCTCATCGTCACCTGTTCTGTTATTCGAGAAGACCACTAGTTGTTATTAGTTCTGCGAATTACGTGGCTTCTCCAAATACGCTTCATCTTCTTGATCTTAAGTAGAATATCTATTCACATTTCACTCAACCCCAGCATAGGGTAGCAAACCAGGCGCTCCCCTGGCTGACCATCCCGACTTTACTCACTTTCCATCTCTCCAGGCCACTCAAGTTTTCTCTCTAATTCACACTGCTGTCGTCCAATCTGTTCTTCAGTTTAGCTTTAGTTCTACAGTGGATAGGTTACCGACTTCTATCTCATTAAAAAAATAATTAAATTCTGGGATTTAATGGCGCAAAACCACGATATGATTGCGAGGCAGGCCCGTAGCAGGAGAGTGTGGATTAATTTCCACCACCTGGACCTCTTTAACGTGCACCCCATTTCATAAATGGAATAAAGTTTGTGCGTTCAAAGCACACTGCCGTGCTCGCATTGCGCAGACTGAAGCAAATGAGCGAGTGACGAATTGTCGACACGACGCAGAAAAGAGCACTCGCTCGCCCCCCCCCCCCCCCCCCCCCCCGCCATACTGCCGCGCGGGAGTGACCGACGGTGGCACGCGAAGCGCAACAGATTGCCTCCGAGAAGGATGGATGAGCGCTCTGTCGAGCGAACGGGCCATCGCGTTGGCGCGCACGACAGGTTGACAGGGCTGAGCGCACCGGAAGCGCTGACGCGTGCGCCGGAAGCCGCGCTGTAGCCAGAGCTCTTGCGCAACGACGTCCCCTATAAGCTTCGCTTTCGGAGCAGCCTGGCCGTCCCGTATTGTTTCCACGCCCATCCCGGGGAGGGAGGGGGGACGAACACTTCTTCGGCCACGTGCGAATGAAGCCGCGTTATCGCAAAACACAGCACGCCGTGACAAGAATGGTCGAGGCGAGGAAGAGACGTCTGTAAAGTCAGCGCTTGACTCGAACGCGGGCGTTTGACACGATAACTGAAGACGAGAGTTGGGTGAAGGCCGGACTCCCGAATAAACGCCGGAAGTCAGATGTTTGAACGAGCACGCCGCGACATCGCAGCCAAACAGTATAAAAAGAAAGCCTAGCGCTTGACTCGGACGCTTTGTTTGAAAAGATTACTGTAAGCCCAACGTCATCGGTTAACACGGAAGTCCGTTGTTTTCTAGTGAGTGCACCGCGACATACTTGAACAAGTAACGACGTATAAATATTTAGGGGTTCATATAACTGATAATCTTTCATGGCAAGTTCACGTCGATCATATTGTTAACAATGCTTGGTTACTTCCGCCGTCACTTTTCTATGGCTCCATCTCCATTAAAGCGACCACTTTACAAAACTCTAGTGCGATATAACCTATAGTACGCAAGCTCGTCATGGCACCTGGACTTCGAAACCCTTAGTAATCAATTAGAATTGGTACACAATCGCAGCGCCCGTTTTATATAGTATAACTTCACTCGCACTGCTAGCGTAACTGCAATGAAAAGTACCTTGAGCCTTCCCAGTCTTTCCCTTCGTAGAAAACTGTCCAGATTGCAATTTTTTCACAAGATTTATTACCACAATCACCAACTAAAAAGGGATCTTCCTTCTGAGCCATAATTCATATCACCTGGCACAGATCATTGCCATGAGGTACTCATTCCATACTGCCGTACGAATGCGCATTTTTACTCATTTATACCAGAGACGGCCAGCGATTGGAACCACCTGCCGACCTCTGTTGCCAATATTTCTGACACTTGTTTGTTTAAAACCGCCGCGCAAAACTACGTATTTGAATAATCTGCCCGGTTACCTGTTGTGCTCTTGCGTTTCGTGTAAACTTGTGCTTTTTATTGCTGATTTTCATAGTGTTTTCTTTTTGCTGTATTATGACTAAAACCCTTCCTTTCTTCACTCCATTCTGTGACGTCCAGCTGGGGCCTTGAAGGTATCGAAATAAATAATAAATGCATAAATAAATGCAACAAAGTACATCGTATCTATAAAAAGAAAGCTATGAATGATGTCGAAAGACAGCGTAAAAAAATAAGAATTGGTTGGTGCTAGTGGTCAACGTGAGAAGCAGTGATTGCTATAGTTCGGGGCATTATTACGCCTAGTAAGACGCGGACAGTTTCGCATGATAACAAGCAGCCGAAAACATTAGAACCGACTCACGAACAGTCTGCTCTGAAGAACTACCGCTTTGCGTCCCTCTATTCCTTACTCTAGCTTTCACTTCTAATTCATGGCTGCTTCTCATGATTGCTTTCATCCCGACGTTGCTTTACCATCGTCTCGGACACCACCACACGACACGTAACCGCTTGCTTGCGAGGCACCACTGGCAAATCGCCGATCTCTTGTAGGCACGTCGGATGGAGCATAACATTTCGGAAGCTAAGGTTCCAGGTGCGATGCCGATGTCAACTTTTTTCAAGTTCTCATTTTACCATTGGCACGAAAACGTGATGATGACGATCATTATCGGTGAGCTACTACGATGACGTCATACAGTCAGGACGTATACCGTGCCACCGCAAATTCAGCAAGAAATTTGTTATAACAGCTATCGCCGTAGAATTTCACCAGGTATGCAAACAAATTATTCGTACATGCGTAAGACGAGGATAATGTAAAATAAAGAAAGCTCACGCTTAGAATAAGCTCTGATTCTATTGATCCTGCTCGCAACTTGCCTTCAGTACAGCTTCAGGGTTTTACCCTCCGCGTGCAATGGCATTAGCTATACATGTCGGGAAGGCTTGTGTTCTACCGCCTGTGGATGAGCGTCTCTTCCCATATATAGATTAGAGTGTTTGAGCACGTAGCTGTGGCGACATCCTTGACACGTATACAGGTGACATGTTAGAGATAGACAAGCTTATTTAAAAGTCTATGAAACTATGCGTGAAACACGACCTCCGAGAAATAAATAACCCTTGTGCTAACCATCGTCCAATATCGTAGTCGAGAATGTCAGTTTGCGTAGGTACATAAAGCTTCGCGTCTCACCCAGCATAAAACGGTAGGAAAGGGCAGAGAGAGCGAGAGAGAAATGAGACAAAACAGAAGGCAGTAACTTTATCCCAGATTGCCTCCAGTTCGCTACCCTAAGACGAGAAAGGAGAGTAATAGGGCTCAAAGATGAGGAGAAAGGAAAACAACAGAGACTGAACACGAACACACCGTCGTATCTTCTTTGAAAGTATACGGACGAACGAGCTGAAACGAGCGTTATATTTTGGAGATAGAAACTATAAACACAAGGAGATCCTGTATCCTCACGTTCGATAACACCTAAGGAACATAGCGAACACGTTATTATCTAACGATAACAACGAACACCCTTGTTCGTGGTCGAAGGGGCTCCAGGGCTGCGCGGTGGCTCTGACATGTGAAATAGCGGTTTAATAAGTACCACTAATTGACGCTGTGTTTAGGTCTGGAACTTACCCTGTGTCTGCACAGCCGTGCAGTCTCGGAGCCCTTCGGTCACGGGCACCGGCGTTGTAGGTCATATTGCACGTGACTGCACATGGTTGTGCACAGGGACGTGAACCCGTCGCGGTACTTAGTGGCTGCAGCGTGTTTCACTGCTAAGCATGAGGTCACGCGTCCGATTTCCGGCCGCGGCAGTCGAATTCAGATCGGGACGAAATGTGAAAAACGCCCGTGTACTTATATTTAGGTGCAGGTAAAAAAAAAAGTCCCAGCTGGTCAAAATTAATCCGTATTTCCTCACTACGGTGTGCCTCATAATCATGTCGTGGTCTTGGAGTCTAAAACCCCAGAATGTAATGACCATAATAAATAAATAAACTGGAGTATGAAAATACGTATGTACACCCATCGTGGTGATTCGGTGACCATGGCTTTCTGTTTCTCGGCACAGAGTCCTGCATTTCAGTATTTCAGTCCTGCATTTCATCCAAAACGCCTCGGGCGTTTAGGATTAGGTGCACGCTATAGTAACCGAGGTGGTCAGAACTTTTCCAAGACCTCCAGAGCGGCGTCTGTCATTGCCCACAGCTCAGCTTCGACGCGTTATAAAACGATACGATACGATAGGATACGATACGATACGTCAACTTGAATGCGCGCATAGCTTGAAAAAAGTGAACTTGCGGCTCATTGCTCAGATCGCTCTTCGCTGAGCAACACGGTCAGTGTCGTTCCGCTTACGTAGGTGCAGACTCGTGTCACGCGTCCCCGCGGCAAATATGCACGCCAACTCATGGCCGGCACTACAGTGCAAGGGTGGGGGGGGGGGGCGAAGAAAAAAAGAAAGACTGTGCGCTAATCTTTAACTCGAAAGATGCGGAGCTCCGGTAAAGGAATGGACCCAGGACGCGCACGCGAGCTGCTCGTTCCACCAACCCGTCGAGCGCGGACCTTCTACTATGATGCGACTGATCGAAACTAGGACTTCGCTTCACAAGCTCACTTCCCGGCGCATGGGGTTTGGCCGGCTCGTTGCGCACGCAATTTCGCCACGCTTTACTGTGGATGAATCCATCGCCGTACTCATGCGCGTTACGAAGAAAGCGCTGTCGTGAATACTCTCACGTGTTGACGAAGGATTGCTCGCCCAGCACGGGCCGCGTCCTGCATGGGCTCTGAGTAAATGCGATCATCGATATTTCTTTGAAGCTGAAGCTGAAAAGTTGAGGAATAAGCTCGACAGTGGTCCGGACCCTGCATGGCACGATAAGAGTTGTAGCACGGTCACCACGAATCAATCAAGCAGTAGTTCCCAAAAGCAAGCATGCTGATTGAAAGACAGAATGGTTGGGAGAGAGTAAAGGGAAGCCATGTAAGTCTACGAAATGCACGTCGCGTTTGCCGCCCGGTACACTGGTGCAAATGCGTTAGGAAAAAGGGGAAAAAGAGATGAAAGGAGTGAGGGAGGGAAGGAAGGAGCAAACGTGTTGGCTGGCGCACACGCGAGGCTGCACGGAACCTCTACAAATTTGTCGTTAGGGCTAGTCTACTTCAGAAATTACAGCAATGCCCACGTTGCTTTCTGTACCTCGCAATGCACGAGACCAGTGTTCAATAACCTTTGTATCTGTAAATAGTCTTCGGTATAGACGATTTGACACAGCCCAAAGGACGTGCAGCTGGAAGATTAATGGACGTTAACAGTGGCGGAGTCAAGGAGTGTTACACCGAACCACGTGCCCTCACCCCCCCTCGACATCCCCGAAATGTTTGCCTTAGTTTGCAGCGTTCCCAGCCCGCTCCCCACTTCCTCCACTTTCCCGTCCCCGGTGAAGTACGTAGGGTGGGCCCCCTCCTCCCCGACAAAAATTTTAGGGTATGCCACTGGATGTTAGCCACAGTTATGCGTCCAGTTTGCCACCGTACATCTTTCAGAGGGGGTGGGGGTGGGTAGGAGGGCACAGGGCTATAAAGCTGCAAAATTGAGTAGACTTGTACGCAAACAGAACTAAATGACCCTGTATAGTCAAAGGTACTGACTTAAACTTATCATCACTTTTTATATCTCACGAGCAACAAGGTCACACTTGAAATATTTTACCTATCCTGCCCATCATTCATTTAGCAGTTTAGTGTTATGGAGAAGCCAGTGACAGTATATTTTTCGCCGAAGTTTCCAATCAATAAATAATTAATAAATCCGTCAACCGCCACCTCTGTGATCGGTCGGAGTCGTACAATTGTCGCAGCGTAAATGAGAGTGATTGTCTCTGATCTTTAAAACTGAAGGAAATGGCACATTCCGTGGCCCATGGTTCCGTCAGAACGGCAAACATCGTAGGCAGCACTGTCAGCGATTCCAATAAGTGCAGTGCAGGTATTCACGCATAACGAAGAATGGACGACGGCACAGACAGCCTGACACATACACGAAGCTCCACTACCGACAACATTAATAAAGATTACAGAGGTTATAAGTGCAGGTGATTTTGGTGCTGCAGATTCAATGCACAGTCACTTCCAGGTGTGGCGTCTCTTTAGACGATAACGAAATTGATTTAAGGCACATGCAGCGCTCGCCCGCTTCAACGATCCTTCTCACTTCAATTATCCAACGGACACCTTTACAGGAACGTCTTGCGATTACTGCGCATGTGCGAATGTTTGGGCTGTATTTGTGGTGTTGACCCTGGAATGCGAGACGGCCCTCATACCTTTGGTAACCTTGTTGAGACACTGCCGCAGCCTTTCTGATCATTAGGAAGTGGTCATTCTGTCCCCTACCTACTGACGCTTGACAAATAGGCTCACGTGGTTGACATTGCAAGCTGGACAAGAGCGAGAAGTTGGACCAGTTGTTTGGGCTACAGTTTATAGAAGTCAGCTTGCGTCAACAGCTGTATTGCAGGGCAACATGAAGATTAATAACACAGGTGCTGACTATAGTCAGGTGGTTTAATTCATACGGATGAACTGTAATACCTTCCCGTTCTCACACCCTTCGAAAGTACTATGTATACATACATACATACACGCATACATACATACATACATACATACATACATACATACATACATACATACAT
Source organism: Dermacentor albipictus (assembly GCF_038994185.2). Classification (NCBI taxonomy): domain Eukaryota; kingdom Metazoa; phylum Arthropoda; class Arachnida; order Ixodida; family Ixodidae; genus Dermacentor; species Dermacentor albipictus. The sequence goes on along the minus strand of NC_091823.1, from coordinate 31,159,290 downwards.
ACATACATACATACATACATACATACATACATACATACATACATACATACATACATACATACATACATACATACATACATACATACATACATACATACATACATACATACATACATACATACATACATACATACATACATAGAAGTTAGTGTCATCATTTCTTCAAATAACAACTGGTCCTTTGATCACCCACCTTCTCCTTATATGTACATATATACCTGGAGTTTTATTTTAACGTTATAGAATATTGAAAAAATTACCTGTAACATTTAGCACTAATCTACTTATTGAACCGGAATAGTCTAATAAGTATACATCACTTACAGTGGACACCAATACGCATAGCTTACTAAATAACAAAAGCTTACTTATTAATTTTTCAAACGAATTACGCTAGCACACACATTGCAATACACGAATTGAAGCCAGTGATATCGCAAAGCACATCCGCATAGAGCAAATTTTGAAAATAGCACCAGTTTTGAGATAAGCGGAGTCAAGCTTGCGGTAAAGACGCACTGTTGTTCCACTTAATATTTTAACAATCCTCCTCTTAATGCAGCTAAGATTTAAAAGTTACTAGACCACCACTGCATGTCGTCGCAAACCTTTGGAACGTATATCTCGAAACAGGTGTCATCCTCAGGATTCGTTCCAAGTGTATATGACTTAAAATGTCATTGGCCGCAATTCGTAAATTGCAATATGTGGCGTAAAGTAATCCGTTGCTGTCTCTTCGAGTGAGGTAAATGCAAGGCAAGATTTTATTTTATAATCATTCAAGATTACGTTGCGAAGCAATAATTTATAACTCGCTGTTCACTAATGAACATTTCATTACCGCTCACCCCGTAGCAGCTGATAGAAAAAAGTAACCTCAATTTATAAATTAAAGCTGTTAGTGAAGGCTCTCTCTGACTTTTTGTGAAGTGCTTCTAGAGCGTAAGTGTAGATAGGATGTCAATGAAGTTAATAGGAAGTCAGTGGAAAATATAAAAAAAGTTAATAACAATTTTTATAAGGGACGTCGCACACCGGCCTTCAGTGCCACAAGGAAACAGCTGGGAAACTCCCCTTACCAGCGTCGCCGTAAAACAAGAAGTAATATTTTGGCTATATAAGATGTTTTTTTTTTTGTCGCAGCACAGGTGACTTTAAAAATCCTTACCTGTGGCAGATAGCACAATCCTAACCCTTGAAATAAATCACTCGATAAGGCGGGCATTACTTCCATGAGCAATGAAATGCGCAATTGATTAATTAGCAAATGTTAACTAATTAAGCGCCTTAATAATCACTATACAGCACATTGCAATTTGCGAAATGTAGCAAGTGAGTTTGCAAGGCACATCCAATTGGAAAGAATTCTAAGATGGCGCTGGTTTGGAGATCCGCGCCGTCAAACTTGTGGTAAAAATGAGCTGTTGTCCCTCTTAATTTTTGAAGCAAACGCTGTTATGTGCATTGAAGAACAATAGTAACCGAAACACCGATGTATTTCGTTGCACACGTTGAAAATTAATGTCTCGAAACTGGTGACATCCTGAGAATGAGTTCTAGGTCGATAGTCCTTGTGAACTCGGCAATTACAATTCGTAAATTTCAATGTGTGCCAAAAAGGAACTCATTTTAAAAGTTAATTAGCGCAGTTGTGTTAATTATTCAATAAGTATTTTTATTTATCACTAAAGATATGCTCGCTTCATCGAGTTCAAGGGTTAGAACTGTGCTATTAACCACAGGCGATTTTAGGAACTTCGGTGCAGCTTAAAGAAGCGAGAGAAAAAAAAACAGAAACACCTGATATAGCACAAGTAGTGGTTCATCGTGGTGTCTTCTGTGTTTTGTTCGGTGCCCAGGACACAGCGGTGAAGGGGGTAGCAAAGGCATTCACCACTTGGCAAGTTACAGTGAGACCCCCCCCCCCCCAAAATAAAGAAGGTTTTTCGCCATTTTTCACTTCTTTATCTGCCGCTCGAATGCAGTGCGTGTTACACCGGAACGCGGCCTTCCCGCTGCCGACGTCGTCGATCAGTCGACGGGCGCCGTACGCCCGTAGTTCGTGACTAGGGTTCATCCCTCTTCCAGAGGGGTTCCGCCTTCCCAGTCGAGGAAACATTTAAAACGCAGTTCAGACGGGACACTTAAGTGCGACGGGTCGTGACACGAAGAGATACCGGCTGGGGAGGATATTTTTTTAACGCCAAGGTCGTGTCCAAACTTACCTTGGTTGCGAACTATACTTAAAAAAAAAAAAACGTCTTCCACTCATACTTCTTATTACAGTTTCTACTTAATGGGGAACGCTTAACGTTTGTCAAGTGTAAAACATTTAGCCCAACACTACTCGATTTGCAGTGTAACCTGTAGACCAAAATAACTGAATCGAACCAAGTCGTTCGCGTCGGAATTGCCGATCTCTCATTCGTAAAGTTCGTGTGTGCAAGCTATGGATTAAGGTTTAGTGACTAAGTACTTAAGGAGTCAAAATTGGGAAACCAAGGTGGCGACTAAGGATCGACTAGTCTACAGTTTGCCCTGTGGGTGCCATCTAGAAGCCTCCTACTAACCCCTACATCTTGTAAAAAAAATTACAAGATCCACTGCTTGCACTCTTTTCAGTTGGCATCATGGATTTTCGTAAACAAAGAACCTTGAACCATTGCCGTGCGTATCGCTGGTGCGAATAGCGACGATAACTTGCAACCGTATATTAACTTGCTCCATATCTTCACGTGTGAAGATACGCTGCAACGCTTTTTTTCTCTTCTCTCTCTCTTTTTCTTCCCTACATCCTCCCTCCTCCAGTGCAGGGTAGAAAACCGGGCGTGGGTCCAGGTTAAACTCCTTGCCTTTCGTCTATTCTTTCCGTCACTCCTGCTCTCTAAGATACATGTTCACGTTGATGAAAAACTAGCGCGAAGTGGACGTGTGAAGCATACTCATGGCATACTTTCTTTTACTACAAAGGTGCGCATTTTCAACCTTTCCTGTGCACCTACAGTAAGATAAGTTGCACCACACTTAATTCGGTCGATGTAACGCATAAGATCGACCGCAAACAACCGATACATCTAATTTAATGCTAGCACTCTAAAATATGAAAACATGCAAGTATATATAGAGCGCTTAGCAAAACACGTTGCGGGGCTAGTTGATAATGCCTTATTTGTTCCTTTCTTGAGAAAGTAATCCAGCGCTATACTTCTTTACACGAGGACACATAAATACATGAGAGGACGAGCACTTCCTGTCACTCCCGTCCTATCACGTTTTTCTGTGTCCTCGTCTAAAAAAGTAGCACTGGATTGCTTTCTTAAGGAAGGAAAATATAATATAGAGGGTGCTCGTCCTCGTGTCTTCTTATTTGTTTCTGTGTCATCCTTACACATTCGCGCTTCACACAACAATAATCTGTATAAAGGTCGAAGTGACAAGAGTATAACGAGAAAACTTGGCATTGAAAATGGTCCCAGCTACAGGAGTGATCTTGGTCGCGGACATCACAGCCATCACTCAGGAAACAAGTCGTTTGACTTACCTTTCAAAACACGCACAGCGATAGCTGAGTGTCTCCCTATGCAGTGGCGCTGTCAACCTCGAGAACGATCGAGATAGGCATTGTGCGTAATCCCACGCAGGGACGCGCGTAGCTTACAAATTAACTACGTTTACACGTTGACAGTCAGCGCTTGTGTCCTGTCCCTTACTTTGTGGTTGCATGTGTTTGCGCTGTAAACAGTTTTATGTCACGTTTACACGAATTCGACAAAGGTGGGTCGGGTTGGCTTGTCGGGCTGAAAACCGGTGGTCGGGTTCATGTAAGGCCTGATTCACACAACTGTCAATGTCACCACATGGCACCGGCATCTACTTTGAAGCAGCGCTTCCTCGCCGGTTTCCTCTAAATAAAAAAAATGGCGCGCCGGTGACGTCAGCGGATGCTCTTCACGTCGCCGGCGTCGCGTTTTTGAGGTGAAACTTGCGAGGAAACGCAGCCTCATGATAGACGCCGGTGTCGTGGCAGTGATGGAACGAGGCGGTTGAAGGCTGTGCGGTGCGAATCAGGCCTAAATGCTAGCAGATCGGTTCGAACGAGCATCGAGGCGAGTTCTGTCCCTGCACTTGGCAAGATGCTTGTAAACGCTGTCGCGTTGGGTTGTGTCAACTCGACTTCAGACTTGACCCGCTCGCGTCGAGTACATATAAACGAAGCTATCGAGCTACGTGAAGCGAAGTTTTACAAGGTTGAGCCATCTTTATCTACTTTTCTGCAGTTATTATGCGACTGCGTCGGAAAGCGCGTGCGATGACAAAAGATAATGCGTAGCTCGCAGTCATTAAGCGTAAGCTTCAATGACTCTGGGAGGAATGAGTGTTAGTGACGCTTGAGGCGCCAGTATGCATTTCTCTGCCATGGTCCTCCGGTAAATACTTAAGCCAGCCCTATAGCAGTGAGAAAAACTGCATGTATTTAGTTTGATTCCCTTGCATAACCATTGCGCATGTGTAATGTTAAGAAAACCTGTGCAATAGGCCCCATCTGGCGATGACGACGAGGACACGTCTCCGGATCTTTTCAAGCCACGACAGTTCGTAAGGGCTGTTCCTATAATGTAAGCTTCGACCACAGGAGAAGAGGGTAAGATGTCGTGAAGGAATGTCGCGGCAGATCACCGGGCGAATTGAGAGAATATGGCATGTGCCAAGATTTAAGCTTTATTAAGACCAGCACGCGACCAACGCAAGATCAAAATACACAAGGAGACGAAGACGGGCACTTCCTGTCGCGTTGTGATTTTCTGTCGCGCGCTGATCGTAATAATGCAGGACCAACTCGCCCAAGCTACATCTTACTGAAGATGTAACGTGCTATAGCGAGCTAAGACGGATACACCTTTGAACATCGGTTGTTTATCTCTAGCTTCAGACCTGTTCGGCGTGGCTACTTGAAAGCACTGGGCCTTCACGCCGAGAGGTCACTGGACTATAACTCCTGGCTTCATCGTACACATCGCGCTTTTCTTATTTATATAGTGGAAACAAATCTGCACGCGTACATGTAACCGCTCTCCGACCTGTTTTGTCTCTCTCCTCTAAGCCCTGATTTAGCGCTGAAAAGCTCAACCTATCATTAAAGATATAGCCCACGGCCATTGATCGCCGGAAAGGTCGACCTATTCGTGACACACAGTTGAAATTCTTGGCTATACGCTATATATATAGAATCTCTGTTATAGAGCCAAAGCTACACAGCTCTTTCGCGGGTTGACATAGTTGGTATAGATTTTTGGTGAGCATGACGAACAACGAAGACGACGGAACAAGAGAGGCAAATGGGACGTGCTGATGGAAATTTTGATAAATATCGCATCGATGCCATTTGTTTCTCTTGCTCCTTTGGCAGCGCTTCTCGCCACAGGGTCAGGTTTTCTTTATGTACGCGCACTCGATGGCATGCAGTGCAGGCGTATGCCGCCACGTATAAGTAGGACGGCACTGACACTCGTTTCGGTTGCAGTGGCCACTGTTGTGAGCGATCAAGATTGGGACGAACAGCGAGTAATTATACGGCAAACGAATGCGAAGACAGCGGGCAATGATTTGCTGCCATTCGAAGGAGTACTCTTCCAGCCGCATTTGTACCAAATCTTGAACTCCGAACACAATGCGCATAGCTGCATCTTTATGGTCCTTAGTCATCCGCTTGGTGAGGGTGCGCTCGTCAGAGCGGTAACCCGGACAATAGAGGGTTTTAGCATAGCGTACGCGCCACGGCGCAAAGAGTTGGCGTTTGCGATATGTTTGTGCGCTTTACACTGACCATGCACAGTATTAACGATGCACTTTGGCTCTTGCGTGCGCAAGATATTTTCTATATTTAGCGTTCGTAAGAAGCAGTTACGAGAAGCTTCGCGTAAAGGAACACAGTGACGCTCTTCGAAGCGATTGCCGCCCGCTATACAAAACAGTCGAGTCATATTGACACGTGTACTTATCTTTATCGGGCGACCACGTTTCGCCGCTTAACAAATGTAATCGCACAGCGCGGGACGCGCCTGTATGCATACGGAGTTTCTGGAAAGTTATCGATGCTTCTACCCGGCTGTCTGTTGTCGCCGAACCTTGTGTTAGCTGATTTCATCACGTGACGCGAATGGTGTAGAACTTTGTGGAAGGCACGCGGGCCCGAACGATTAGTCTGGAACATTCGACGACTGCTGTATAAAAGCCGACGTGCTTGACCCGCTGATCAGATTTTCGACGATCGCCGACCGTGTTCACCGCTATCGTTGTGCTATAAGTGTAGCCTGTTTCTGTGGGCACAGGTTCGCCCAATAAAAGTTATTTTTGTCTTTCACAGTATTTGCTACTGTGTTCTTCAACGTCACCACCACGTGACACTATGTCCTGCGTACATTTCGAGCTCTTTTGTTTCAAGTGGATGGTGGCATTTGCCTTAGAAGTACATCATTATGCTTCGACAATAATACTCATGGTGACAACTCGGGTTTGTTTTTGTAACTTTATAGGTTTTACAACGAACTGTGACTTTGTACTTTTCATTCTCTGATTCAGATGGCGCTGCCCGCGGCAGCTTGCGTTTACGTTCCGCAGTCGAGTTTCGTTCCTTTAAGAGGAGTTCGTAGTATGCTCTGTAGCCTATCCTATCGTATTGCGTGGAACGCAGCGCTAACACAAGAAAGATTTCTATTAAACGAAGTGGAACGCCTACGACCGCATTATACAAAAGGCGCAGCTTATCGATACCGAATCCCTGTTGGTTGTACAACGCCCAGCGTATTTGTCTAGAGCGCAAAAAATAGTGGGTGTGCTTACAGACTGCGTTTGCGTCACGTAGCGGTGGTCGATGGGTCAAGGCGATTTGCTGCTGTGCAATCTTAACGTCATTGGAAAGCCAGCGCTAGTGAAAAAAAGGTTGGTGGAGTAAGCCATATAAGACAAAGTAAGCGATAAAGCACGCATTCTCAATGTAGCTTAGCGACTGCTGAAGCTCACCTGAAGAAATAATAAAAAAAAAGGCTGTGGCTTAGGTAAGGTTAAGCCCAGGATGCGAAGCATACTAGCCTTTATTTTAGTTGCTGAACCACTGTTTAGCCTGGTGAACTGCTGTTGCTTGGCTATATTTGGTTCGGCTAGACGAAGAAACAACTCATGCATTACTGCTTCGCCTTCAAGAGTGGAACGCGACAGCGTTCCCGTCGACCCGCCAAGGGGTGTAAGACAATGGGCTACAGGGCAGCGACTACGCGCCCCGCATTGGACGCGGTGAGCGTCGAGCAAAGCAGCGTTTGGCGCGGCAACGAAATGTGCGCCTGAGCAAGAGACGCACGCCTTAGAAACAGCTCGTTTCTAAGGCAACACCGCATTCACTAGAGGCGCTTTTGTACCGCTTTGAAGCATCGTACTCGTGGCTCAGTGGTAGCGTCTCCGTCCCACACTCCGGAGACCTTGGTTCGATTCCCACCCAGCCCGTCTTGCAAGAGTTGAGCCAAAGCCACTTCTCCCCTGTCGTGACGTCACGGTGTCACGTGGTTTCAAGGCGACACCGCCGCGCCTGAGGAGCTGGGTTGAGCTCTCGTAATATGCTTCGCATAAAAAGAAAACGAAGCGAAAACTCGTACAAAAAGAAAGGGGATGGGGGGACATGGACTGCAGCTTTCTGGTCCCGGTTTTCGAGCTGATTTTTTGTTTTTAACGATGACCACTCACTAGCTAGGTCACCTTTGTATTGTACTCATATGGCATTGCATGGTGTCGTTGATAAGAGTGAACCAGTAAAGGTAATATTTTTCGGTAGAAGAAACACAAACAGTGACGGCCAGTCCATATGTCAACGCATGCTTAAAGAAATTTTTCTAGGACCAGTGGCCTGCGATAGACAGCGGATACGCCCTTCCGAGCCCACACTTCTAAAACAAAATTCTGAAAACTTGCTTGCCTCAACTTGTATAACGCTCAGTTGGCGTCTTTCGTGTTCACTATAAGGAGATGGATGGATGGATGGAAAAAACTTTATTGAGAGCCCTGAGATACGCGATTATCTCGCTGCGGGCCGCTCCCACGTCGGGACGGGCAGGCGGAGACTGGCAGCCTGATCGCGGGTGTCGAAATGAGTTAAAACACTCTAATTAAAGCAAAAAAATGGGAGCTAATGTGCAGCTTCGAAACGGTAAACAGTATACACATAAATAGAGTGATTATCTAGGATTCCAACAAACTTTATGAGCCGTCATACAGTTACTACATTGCTTCGTGGGGAAAAATGTAACTGGATAGGTCATGGGATGGATATAGAGCTGCCGAAGTCGAAATCCACGGAGATAAAAAAAAAATCGAGAGAACAGCCCTCAACTTTGTGCGCGAAAAGTTCGACATAATGCAGTTTGGTGTCGTGAGCTCCACATTGTGTGCTCGAACAGAACTAAGCCGAACAGTCGCTTACAGAGGAGAACGACACCCGCTCGCAACGTGAACCTTGTCATGTGACAGTTTGACAGTAAGCACGCGGACCACACGCGCTCAAAGGCGGATTTCGACTATACGAGCCAGAACTGTCCAAAGTGCCACAGGAAACGTCACCCTCGCAGCATGCGAGCGCTTTCGCTTATAAAACTCCCGTGAAAAAAAAATACGGTATAAGAACGACAAAGAAAAAGAACGCGCCGCTATTTTTTGGTGCCTTACGGAATCACGGACGGGCAGCGAAGGCGCAGGGATGAAAGTCATCTCGCCGCTAAGCCACTGTCCAAAATTGGGCGTTCGGAAGCCAACCTGCAGCCGGATATTTAAAACGCACTGGAAACACCGCATAACTCAGGCCGCCGCGCAGGACAGGAGGGGAAGAAGAAGAAGAGGCGGATCAAGGAGAAAAAAGGAACGTTACGACTTTTTTTGAATCTACCGAGAAGAGAGGCACTACAAAAAAGAAGAGAAAGGGAATCCCGCAAAACCTTTCGCAGAAAGACAGGCAGCAAATGACGTTTCTGCCAGAGTGGGGGGGGGGGGGGGGCGTGCGGCATGATTTATGTCTAGCCGTGTATACGTCGCATGCGGCGGCTTCACCGCGCAGTAAGAGACTGCGCTCGCGCTGGCGGCCGTTGTTCGGCGATCGAAAGAAAAGAAGAGGAGAATAACGGCTTCGGGGCGGCCATCTTGAGCGACTTACGACCGGTCCATATGTCACGGAGAGATCGCGGCGACCCGATAGCGCCTGTCACGGGAAGCCTCGCGTCTCTCCGCAAGCCACGTCGCTCATGCGCCGCGCGCTCTCTCTGTCAGAGGGTGCAGCGACGGGGGCGAGGGGGGGGGGGGAGGATTACCCCGTCGGGCGGCCCCCGCGCGATGCCGACGAGCTCGCATCGACGCCTGCTTTGTTGCTGCCGCTTGCTCCTTCCTTGCGTGCGAGCGGCATCCTGCTGGCGTGTTGGCTGCGCCTCGCAGCTACAAACGGCAGGCGAGGAACGCTGACGTACCGGGCCACATACGTATAAGACGTGTCCCGTTATATACTCGTCGGTTGGACGGACGTACGGACGGACGAACGTGAGCCGGGGATGCGCGACAGTCGAACGCGGCCCACGACGCCGGCTAAGCCTTGGGGAGCACGCGGTGCTGCTGGAGTGGGATGCCGAGAGAGTAGGCGACTTGGTGCGCGGCGGAAACGACGGGGAAAACGCGAGTTTTAACTCGGGTTCGTACAGGATCGTTTTTCAAACGCGACGACGAAAAAAAAAAGAAGCAACGGGCAAAGAGAGAGAGAGTGGTTTTAATGAGCTGAAAGGAGAAGTCAGCCGGATGAACGTGTCTGAAGTCTGCCGCTCCTCGCCGGCATAAAGAAAAGAAAAACAAGAGAAAAAAGAACAAGCGAGACTTAGGGAAAGGGATATGTGGACTGCACCAACGTTTATAGAGACTTTATATGCATATAGCTTATAGCTAACAAAGTATCTATAACGTTTGTCCACACAGGTGACGATGCGATAGTATGCAATGAACTTAATCATGGTTACAGCCGGTTGACCACGCTGCGCTTAGGGAGGGAACCGGGAGGCGGGACGGAGAGATACTAAGGAAGAAATAGTCAAGGCGTGCACGACTGCACCAACAATGTTCAATAATTACAGTCACGAGCTTTCGTAGGAAACCTTTTGCGGCGTCCTACTACTCCTGTGTAGAGTGACGGTCAGGCTGATTTCAAGTTCCTTTGCACATGCCAAATAAAAAAGAAATGTGCGGAAGCCATCGAAACCGTTAACAAAAGCTTTCTGATCCTGCTGAATTATCCGTGCAACTTTGTGTATCATTGACATGCACCCAGCGAACCAGCAAAACGATGAAGTAGGTAAAGGCAAGGCGCAGAAGACCAGGACTTAGGAAGAAGAACACAAACGTTTGTGTTCTTCTTCCTAAGTCCTGGTCTTCTGCGCCTTGCCTTTACCTACTTCAAGCATGAACCAACTAGCCCAAGCAAGAGTTTTACTTGAAAACGATGAAGATGGCATGCTTAAGACTTTGATGGCGTTTTGATGAGAGAGAGAGAGAGAGAGACTCTTTATTAGAAAAACAGAGATTCTTGCCGGCGCGTATACAACCACTGGCATGCTACTGTGTATAGGGAAGGGGAATGGGATTAAAAGGTTCCAATGGCGGGCGAATTTAGGCTTTTGTATATGAAATATACAATCCTTAAAATTTTCCTATTAGAACAATTTATGACAGGTATTTGAAAATAAATCCAAAACCCGCCGCTGTTTTGAAGGGCCGGGAATTGGACCTAAGATGCTGGGTAATGTTAACGGATCATGGCAAATCATGTCCATTTGTTGCTCAAAAAATTGTCGCTCGTCACGGTACGCGGGGCATTCAAGTAATATGTGCTCCATAGTCCTTAAGTTGCCACAGTTGTCACAGTAGGGGTTAGTGGTAAGCCCCATGCGGTACAGATAATTGTTCGTGTATGACACTTTCAGTCGAAGACAATGGTACAATGTCTCTCGATGGTACAATGTCAAGTGTCGAGGAAGTGGTCGTGGAATTTGATTATTAAAGCATGGTGTAGAGGGGTGTAATGCTTTTGGACGAGTATAAGTAAACTTCTAGCAAGTCAATCAAAGAAACGACACAGCGCCTCTTTTTATTTATAACTGAGGCGAGGTATAGGCACTGATAACTTTTCGGAGCGGACGCAAACACGAACGCTACTGTCGAAAAACCGTACGCGGACAGTCCGCCACACAGAAACAAGAATTCCCGAGCACGTTCGCATTGGCCAATAAACGGGGAATGGCCGCGCGAATACGGCCAGAAACGGAAAGGCGTTGTCCGGCTCCCAAAGAAACCTGTTCGCCCCCAAAACAGCGTTCGTAAAGCCAGATGGACTACTTTCAGCTTTGGGGCTGTTTTTCTGGCTTTGCAACGCACCCGCAACGCATAGGTTTTTAAGGACACCGTACTGCGCAGCTTGAAATGGGAAGTGCTCACATGTTACCGAGACGGCGTTGTAGTTCTCGGTTGGATGTTTAGTGAACGTAGAAAGAATATACACTTAGTGCTGGACTGCTTGGAGGAATCCGGCCTGGTACTTAGCTCTGACAAGTGCATTTTAAACTAAAGGCAAACTTCGGTACTTGGCGTCTCGTCGATTAAGCGGACACACGACAACATCCCCTAAAGAATGCGGCCGTGCGTTAATTAAGGAAACTGTGAGCTCTATGAGACAGGTACCAAATTTCTTGGGGGCTCGTACTTGTGAGGCGCGGTCCTGTCGTTTGTGTTCTTCTTCTGTCCTGGTCTATTGCGCCTTGCTCTTTACTCATTCAAGCATGAACCAACTAGCTCAAGCAAGAGTTTTACTTTAGCAAGTAGGCATAGACCTCTTGGGCACCTGCTCACAATTCTCCAGCAGAAGTTGCTGGGTTATAATGTGTCATTCTGATTTTCTCTACACTCCTGTATTTAGTCGCGACTCGCAACACACACACACACGCACACACACACACACACACACACACACACACACACAGAGAGAGAGAGAGAGAGAGAGAGAGAGAGAGGCCGGGGAGGGAGGGAGATAAGAAAAAGAAAACACGTCCTTAACTTCATGCCATCAGCGACGACCTAAATTCTCTCTGTACTACTTCCATATGAACTGGCGGAGGTGACAGAAAAGGCCACAGAAGGGAGCCCCGGAACCATTCACACTTCGGTGTGGATAAAATAAAGACAAATTCATACAAGTTCAAACAACGCACCTTTCTTACGACCAGTCAAGGAAGTTGGGTGCTAATTCACACAGCTGCCCACTTTCTCCTGTCCGTTTGTCCAAGACATCTTACGGCGTCTGACATCAGTATTAGCGCCATGCATGCTCTGTGTTCATTTGTGGAAGTACGTTCCTTGCTTCTAGAGACGCTTTCTTGAACCAATTTTGTAGACGACTATGTTAAATCCGGCTCTAATTATTCAGGCTAGATCAAACACCGTTTAAAAATTGTAGCATTGGAGCATCGCCGTTTTTTTCGTTGATGCAAGACATTGCTGCTGTGGCTGCCGCTAGAAGTAAAGAACAGATCAGGGAAGGGAGAAAAATGTTCTATAGAAAGGCAGGGTGGTTAACCAGAGGTTGTTCCGGTTGGCCATTCTGCATGGGGGTAAAGAATAGGGAGATAAAAAGAGAAAGAGAAATAGGGACGAACACAAACAAACCGCGTACGTTATAGAGCGGTAGAGGGCAGCGTTCTTAAAGTCCATAGTGAAGGCCCGTAGACCGCAGGAATCTTAGTAACGCGCATAGGACCTTCTGCGTAGTTGTTCTTTGGGACCACTATGCTAGAGCTTTCAGTTCTGATAATGGGCGGTTGTCCAATTGGTTCATCACTCTGCGCATCACTTTCCTCTCGGTACTATAGCGCGGGCATACACAGATAATGTGTGCGAGCGTCTCATCACAGCTGCATGTGTCGCACATAGGGTTGTTGGTCATTCCAGTAAGGAAGACATAAGAGTTGGTAAATGCAGCACGTAGCCACAGACGGTACAGCATGGTCTATGCACGTCGTGTCAGCCCAGGCGCTAGATGCATCTGCATGTCCGGAGACAACAGACACAAACGACACATGGTGAAAGCAGGGGCAAAGAACATTCACGGGACGTCAATCGCAACCCAGCCGCAGCGTACCCTCGCGAAAATGGAATCACGACACATTTACCACTTTCACGCGCAGATCGGGCGGCTTCGTCGGCGTGTTCGTTCCCGCTGACACTGCAATGTCCTGGAAGCCATTGAAATATTATGTTGTGTCCCTTGCCGTGACTGCGGTGATATATCTGTCGAATTTCTTAGGCTAGTTCTTCATTGGGTCCATGGCGCATTGGGCAGTGAAAGCGCGAGCACGGAGTTGCCTGGTTATGCAGTACTAACAAAAAGTTTAGGACGACCGCAAGAGCCAAATTAAAGAAGAAACGAAATATCACCAACGGAAACCAGAATATCGAGTTAATCAACAGTCCCCCCCGTTTTTAATAGATGCGGCAACGGCACAGCTAGGTGCAAGAACTCCCAAATAGAAAAAAATGAGGACCCATCGAGCGACATGCTTCTTTCTACATAACTTCGGGCACGGTGTCAAAAATGTCCGAATGGATGTTATGCGCTCGAGCCGAAATGTCAGGCCGCTGCTCGGAAAGTGTTATCGAGGCCAGGCATCGAAGTACATGGCACACGCAAACAAAAAGCGCACGAGAGCCTGTAAAACATTTTCATTCCCCTTTAATCCGTTCGGCATGAGCCGGATCATATACGTAGCGCACGCCGCAGTACACGTAGAGACGGAGTCCTTACTTTCGATGCTTCTCGGTAGAGACGCGTCTCATTTTTACGCAATAGGATGAGAAGCCTTATCTTCCGGTGCGCCTTTCCTTTTTCTTTTTTCTGACTTCACTGTCAAGTCAAGGGCTCCCCCCTTCGCTTCCCCTTGCCTCTGCAGGCACTCCACGCGAATTGCCAGCGTTCTTGCGGGACAGCCGGACAGTCTAGGCCACGAGCGAAGCAGAAAAGAAAAGAGAGGGAGAGGGAGAAAGAGATCGAGAAAGTTGACGTACAATGACGGGCGGATTAAAAAGCAGAAACGTCCAGACGGGGTTTTTGCGAAACAACGGCAGGAAAGCGACGTCCGCAGCAGCAGCAGCCGACGCTATAGACGGACAGGCTGCGCCGACGTCGCGCACCGGTCGCAAGATGCGCCGCCGCTGTCAGGCCGGTCCAATTTATTTTGCAAAAGCGACCTTGCCGGCCGTGACAGTGCGGGGGTCTTTTGTAAAAGCAGTCCGCCCGGGCAGGCGCTGCGGCGTATTTACCTATACGGGTCGCAGTCGGCTGCGAGGGACCTGCCTTCCCCGTTCGCGAGCTCGTGGCGTGCCTCGCCGCCGGATCGATGCGTGAAGCCGTAACGCTATAGCCGAAGCTACGCCCCCCTTTTAGAGCCTTCATTCACTAGACCTGCGAATGCCGACGGGCGCCCATCAGTCGCTCCGGCCGGTCCACGTCTCACCGTAGCTGGACGGGAGCGCGAGAAGACGTGAGTGGACAATACGAGCAGCTGCGATCCCAACTGAAGAACGCGTCTTTCTTGACGGGCTTAGGCGACGATCATCCGCCTTGTGTCCAATGCCTAGGGAAAGAACACGGTGATATTTAAAAAAAGTGACTTTTTTTAAAGGAGTGTTGGCTTTCTTAGCATGGCCGGTGACTTCTTTCACATAAAAATATTGGCGTAATCCGGTTCGCTATCATGCACTGAGGGACGGAAGAGGACGGGGTGGCGGGCAGGTATAAAAAACAGGGATCAATTCCCGAACAGAATAACGTCCACAAAAGTTTTATAAATAAAAGGCAGGAAAAAAAAGCGTTCTGTGCTAAAGTCAGAGAATACGGACAGTGAAAGCTAAGAGCTCTTCGCAGGTTGATGTTGACCGGCCCGTAGGACACGTGGAACATACTTTGTGCTAGAGTCACTGTATATACAGTACCTCTTTGTGCAAAATCTCAGCGCCCTCTATTGAACATATGGGACAAACACGTTGCGCGATACGCAGTGATGTGAGTGATGCACTGTGGATGCTGCAGGACTCCTTGGTCGATGGGAAGGCCAAATTACCTTCGAGGTGTGTCCATCCGCGCCACGTCGTCTGCCCATCGCCCCGGTAATTCACAGTACACTACGTGCATACGTAAAGGTCCCAACATATCACGTATTGCTGCAACGTACCGTGTACCAAGCAAAAAATAAACCAATCTAATCCTGCCAATAATCAGACAGTTGACCCCGGAACTACGTATATTCTCCTGCGCAAGGTATATTACCTCTGTACGCCTCGTAAGTTCGACAATGCTGCTGATGAACTGTCAGAGTATAGGAGGCATTGTAAACATCGGTGCAAGCCTCTACCTACTGTGGCGCGAAGTTCTTACCGAGAGTCCTCAACCGGGATAGGTTCGTTTTTGTTCAACAATGGCAAACAGCGGATGCGACGAGACAAGACAGTGAAGGAAGAGCGATTTATTGACTGCGCGGTTCATCACTAAATGTATGAAAAGACAGTTATACGCTGCTTATAGACTTTGCCGTGAAGCTGCATTTTCCTAACCTGTGACAAGCCATATGTAAGCCAAAAAAGCTCAGTCGTCATCGTTATAATGTGCGCAGACATACCAACAACTTGAAATGTTAAACTATTTAATCTTGCTTTGCACTGCAAGCTGTGCAAGGGTAATTCACAGTTAACGGAGATGGAAGCCTTATAAAAACAAATGCGAAGACCAGAGCCAGCTGAGGCGCAAAGCATGATGACACTTTTATAAATACTTCGCTCGTACGAGCTGTTTTCTATTGGCCGGCCGCTTTCGCTAATTTGTATGTCCAATGTTAAGAATGGCTACCACCTATACTCTCACAAACAGTTCTAGCGTAAGAACAATACTTGGTAAATTAATTAAATTCTGGGTTATTGCATTCCAAAATCACGATCGGATTATGAGGCAGGCTGAAATGGGGGACTCAGGGTTAATTTCGACCACCTGGGGTTCTTTAACGTGCGTGCACCTAACGCATAGTATACGCGGGCATTTCTGCATTTCGTCCCTACACTGAAATGCGGCCACCGTGGCCGATATTCGAGCCCACGACCTCGTTCTTAGCAGCGCAACGCCAAAGCCAATAAGCAACCGCGTCGAGTAATTTTTCTTGTGCGTGAACATGTGGAACAAAAGTCTGCAATGTTGCGCAAACTGCTGCTGCGTCTGGTTCGCATTTCGGGCGAAATCGCCAATTTTCGATCGCTCCCCTACTACGACGACAACCCGAAATATCTAGTTAATAAGTGCTGCAGTTTTTACCCTTCGGAACTGTACAGCAAGCTGTGAGTGACGCTGTACGTGCTCTATGTAGGCTCAGTCTGCTGACCATCTGACCACGTGGGCGCTTTGTGGTGTACGCCTTCTAAGAAATGCGGCCATCGCTGCCACAGAATCGAGCCCACGACCTCCTTCCCAGCGCAAACGCCAGAGCGACTGAGCTGCCGCGGTGGTTTAGCAAGCTAAGGCAAGTTTAACAGCTCGTGTAACAGCTCGTGAATCGGCCATTTTGAGGGGCCGATATTCGAGGCGCAGATGCTGCGTAGCTGTGTCCTTTTTTTTTAATTTTTTTTTTGCGCGTGCACTGCTATATTGTTGCGTAACAATATACAGCCGTATAGGCTCCAAAATGAAACTCTGTTGACAGATTAGCGACGTCTTTGTCTGTATCCCTTTGTTTTGTGTTCAGCTGTAAAACCCTCCGTAGTCATGAACCAACTAGTTCAGTTTAATACCACTGTAGGGATACGGAAGCGTCGCGGTACAAACTGCTCGCTCAATGATTTTCGCTCCTGGAAAAAGCGCTTCTTGGTTTGAAAGTGCGGTGTATAGGCGACCGGCGCGCAATATTCAAGCGCCGGCATGGTGCCCAGCGAAACCGCGATTTGCGCGCCCTTAAGGCCAAAACGAGGCCCTTCTTTTTCCGAGCCGGTCTATAATAGCGGGATTTTCTTAAGAGACGGCATTTGCAAAGCGCCGTATTGATTTCACGCTCCGGCTGCGTGCTATCAGATCGTACCGCCACAATCGCTGGGCGTTCTTGCGAGACCGCCGAGATGGTTCGAGTAATCACAAGTACCAGTCTAAAAATAAAACAATAAACATTGCACAATACGATGGTGGAAGCGGGAAGGAAGTATCACGTATGACTGATTGTGCTATTGGTCCGTTTCTTTATTAGAGTTGCCGGTTACTCCTGCTCGGTGACGGGCGATAAAAAGTAGAGATACGCTCAAGAAGACTCAAGCGAGGGCGGCGTACAAAAATATTACTAGAGCAGAATTCGCGAGAACAGTTCAGAACATTGGATCATTGGATTCGACCTCGCCACAGCAATAAAGAAGACGCATCCTTTCTGTGGGCGAAGCGCGCCGTAGTCGTCTATGATGAGTACGGACCTGCCCGTCACCTCCACTGTAACCGCGCACAAGGGCACGAAGAACCAAGACCACATATACGGGGCACATACGCACATGGTTTTAATGCTTAAGGCAATTGGCTCTGTTTTTTTTTTTATAAATAAGAACGTTACAAATTAAACTTGATCTTTATAAAATGATTTCCGAGGAAGGTTGCCAACTGGAGGACACGTATCGATGCATTCGATAGATGGAGTTTACAGTTCCAAAGCAACATAAGAGTTGCCGCATTGAAGGGTTCTGAATTAATGTTGACCGTCTTGACGTTCTCAGCTAAATACACAAGCATTTTTTTTTTCATTCAGCCTCGATCGCAATGCAGCAGTCGCGACTGCGAATCGAGCCCGCGACCTCGTGCTCAACAGCAGAACACCATAGCCAGTGAACTACAGCAGCGGGTCCACATTAGGAATTGCTATCCCTTTTCGTACGGCATTTCTCGCAGACACTTTTTCGTAGGTCTACGAAAAAGTGCCTGCGCGCCTGTAAAAGCGCGAAAAATGCACATAAGCACTGCTGTGCCTCACGCCATCTCACCCCTGAAGAAGGAGCCGGCAGGGCTCCGAAACGTCGGGTTTCTAAAATAAATTTTGGTTAGAGTTTTTCTTCTGTTTAATTCAGCTGTGCCGAACCAGGCAGATATCTGCTGAAAGTTTACTTTCGATTGCTTTGCCTTCAGCCTGCTTCAGAAGTTGTGACCATTGAAGCAAGGAGCAACTGGCACTGTTTCATCTACATGCTTCGTCAAGGCTGCATTTCAGTTCACTTGGCGGTGCAGGTATGGCGTTATTTTAGAAACAGAATACAGTTATGGAGCAGTGGCGCTCACATAAAGATTGCCAACTCTCTATTAGCGCCGGTGATTATTATTTGACCCAGGTGGACGCATGTTTAGTTGAGTATCTTGTGCGAGTGCGATCACATGTGCTTTCTCTTCCTGCGAAATTCTCTCTGAACGCGAGAAACTGCCCGGGTCCTGTACACACGGGCTCGGCCAGGCCCGCGCATCGCGCTGTGCTAAGCCGCACTATACACTCGGGGTGTCATTTCATGTTCGTGAATGTTCGTAAACGCACATCATATTTCGGCAACGCTAAATATGCAAACGTTTCTTTAATTTCTGCCGGGCTGGTCATATATATATATATATATATATATATATATATATATATATATATATATACGCCACGCCAGTAGCGTGCTTCGACGGAGCAAAGTGGCCGAAGAAACAGCCGAAATTTTCTAGTTCACTATAGCCGAAATGTAGCACCAGTGCGCCAGGTGTTGCGTGCGAGGAGCGGGCATCGCCGCGACGCTACGTCACCCTCACCCTCGCTCTCTGAAGCCTGTGTTATCGGCACGTTCCCTGTTCGCGCAAGCTCCTGCCTGCGTGCTCGGTAGGCAGTCATAAGAAGTGCTTAGGGGTCTTTCCATGTTCTGCTGCTTTTATTGATGCATTTCTCTCGTCGCTTTCACTGAAAACGAAGTTTATGTAAGGATACAAGCTCGAGGAACGTTTCAATTACGGTATCAAAAGGGTCACCACGTGCAGAAACCATGCTCTTCAGCCTGAATTGACCGATTTCGCCATGCTCTTAATCTCGACATACGCAATAGCTTAGTGTCGCCAGTTGGCGACACTAAGCTCTCTCACATCACTCAACTACTTACCTCTCGAAGTGCACGAACGATTGCAAATGACGTCATTAGGATCTCGGCGCTCGACAGGCGCGGTCGCCGCAAGGATACGACGCCCAACTCTCACAATTGGGCGTGCGCAAACGCTTCCATAGATTACGTAACTACACTCTCAGCGCTCGTCGAGAGCGGGCGCCGCCAGATGACGTCAAGAACGACGCCGTGACGTCTGAAATGGGCGCATTTATTCTGCTGCGACAAGTCGCATCAGAAAGGAGAGCGCGCGCTGACGTCCTGTACCACTCCCAGAGAGCACCTGCTGAGGAATAAAACCAAAAATTAAAAAAGGGCAGCGTCGTGACGTAAGGCTTCGACGCGCTTCTTCAAGTTACACAAAGGCCCGCGTCTCTGGGGTGACGTGAAGCGCCGAGGGCAATGCCCGCGCGACAAAGTGTTACTTCTGCATGCAGGCGCGTACGATTGCATAATTAATGAGGTTTAGTGTCCTAACGCACCAACCTGACGACTCTCAGAGTCGCAGAAGACACTATATTAAAGCGCGAAACGCGCGTGCGTGAAAAACCGTACGACCTTTATTCGTGCCTTGTCAAGCATCCGTCATGTCTCTCATAGGTCTCAACAGGCGCCGAACAATGCTGTCATTTATGCAGACATTACGGTAGGTTTAGCGGATCTTATTATCTTTTTTTCAGAGGCGGTAAGGTGCTTTAGGGCAGATAGTGGGCCTTACAACGGAAACCTATTGTTGCATAACGTATAGTTTCAAGCTCCAAGTGCAGTTAACGCCACCATGACTGTCCGCGCAGGCATGCATAAAAGGACCTGTTCGGGCATGAACGTCGACAAAAGAAAAAGTTGTGCGACTCAACGACGTGCATACGTTCCATTTTTGGGTCGCCAGTCAACTCCGAGCGGACGGCTAGAGGTAGCGCGGTGCTCGGTTCGAATCGTCGCCCGAGCCACTACATTTTTCAGGCTTCAAGCAGCGCCTATGTTCCTGCCGCAAAACATGCCGACAGCGAGTAAAGTCTACGCGAGTCCAAGGGGCGGATCTGTGGGAGGGGGGGGGGGGGTAGTCTGCAAGTGTCCACCTATAATGGGCATGTCAATTTCGTCTGCTGCTGATGTGCTGATGGGCTGGAGGCGCCTGTCTCCTTTCCTCACGCATACCGCAGCCCAGGCAATCAGAACTTCAGCAGCAGGCAAAATGGATATATCGAAAGGGTATTTAACTGAGGTTTTCATTCTTCGGGGATTGTAGCAGCAGAACTTAGGGAACACGGACACAGAAAGGAAGTTGCGTTCACGTCTATTCGTTCTTTCTGTGTCCGTGTTGCATAAGTTCTGCTGCTACAATCCTCGGCGGATATATCCAATAGGTAGGCACTTATAGAATAGCCCTTTCCCCCCTACCACAAGTGTCACTACAAATGTAAAGAGCGACGAAAGTCACTCGTACGTCAGATCAGAAATCAACCTAATAAACTGATAAAAAGAAGTTATTCAGCAACGGGCTCTCCCATTATTAATTGCCTCAAGTAGCTTGAAAATAATCCCAAGAAGCATATTTTTTTTTTGCAGTGACACGACATGACACACATAACCATAACATTCACCGCTTGACTGCACAAATACGTGTTACTTTACTAACTAGCAACTCACGCATCGTCCGCTATTTCCCACATTAATTTTGAAACATTTTTGTTATACTTTATTCAAGTAACAGATCATGCGTAAAACTATTGCAAAACCGCAATCCCCTGGTTGAACAGTTCGTCAAAGGTAATCAGTCAAGCTATCGCGGCTTTAAAGCTGACCAACATGCGACCGTTATTGAGCGCGAGCGATGACGGGAAACAGACGGGGGTATAGAGAGAGAGAGAGAGAGAGAGAGAGAGAGAGAGAGAGGTATAGAGAGAGAGAGAAAGAGAGAGAGAGAATTGCGTGCTGCAGCAAACAACCACGGTTTCTCGCGGGCCTATAGCGCGTGGGGCATCGCCACTATATATGCTATAGAAGCCCGAGGTCGGTGTGGCCCACCGTCGAGGCTCGCTTTGCCCGAGCGGCGCAGCGTGCCCTCGTCGGAACGCACGTAAATTGCACCGAAACGTCGGAGCCCGGGGGATTAAACCTTCGGACCCGAGCCGCGGCACCCGGGCGCTTGGAGCGGCCAGGGCAGATTTATGGCTGCGGCCAACACCCCGAGGCTGATCCTGCAGGGGCTACGGCAATACGGCACGTGGAGGGAACGTTCAAGCGCCTGCTCTCTCTCTCTCTCCCTCTCTCTCTCTCTCTCTCTCTCTATTTCTTCTTTCTCTCTCGCATGTTCCCGAGGCGCGACACGCAGAAAGGCAGAAGATTGCCGTAAGCCGTTGTCATAAGGGCAGTCGGAATGCCGCGTCAAATACACGCAGACAAAGAGCGCGTCTTTCTGGATTTGCCAGCTGCAAAAGTGCACTGAGCAAGGAAGCTAGTCGCGGGCAACTTTTCTGCGACAATGAAGAAAAATATACAGGGGAAGGGGGGGGGGGAGGCATGTAGATGTGCGTTCTAAGCAAGCTAGAGTGCCAGAGCTTGACTGAGCCTTCACAGCGGCTTCGCATTTGCCTAATTTTGGAAGAACCGAAGTGGAAAAATTAAAAAAGAAATGTGGCAATGAGAAGTGTATTTTTTAAGGTCTTATGTTATTGTAGACGCCGCAGTAAATAAGAGGTTCGTGCTTTATGTTTCCCAGCTTAAACGAGCGCGAGTGAGATTTTGGGACTTTATAACTTCAGGAGCGGCTTTACGTCACGCGTGCGCACTGTTGGTTTGGTATCTTTCCATTCTGTGCCACATAACTTTGTCCGCGACTGTGTACGGGGACAGAAACAAGCACGCAAACAAAAGAAAGGCCGGTGTTTTGTCCACGACGAAATTGCAGCATGGCACAGCGATGCTCAGAGGAAACATTTAAAAGCCCCGGATCAACAGCAGAGTGGGATCAACTGCGTGTAAGACCGATTCCAGTTGCATTCTCTCTAAACCGACTCGACGAACAATTATTTTTTGAAAATTCGTAAAGCGCGTCGTGTGTCCAACATTACGAGGCATGTCGTAGTGGGAGACTCCCGAAATGTGGACCACCTCGGGTTCTTTAACCTGCACCTGAACCTAAGCACACGGGTGTTTTCGCATTTCGCCCCCATCGATGTGCGGCCACCGTGGCCGGGATTCGATCCCGCGACCTCGTGCTTAGCGGCCCAACACCATAGCCACTACACAACCACGGCGGGTCGCATCGGGCATCTCGTTTCCTTCGATTGCTGTGAGACACGGAACTCACTGAAAACGCCGTCTGCTTCTTTAACTGAAAATTAATCTGGTGCCCTCCTCTACGGCGTCTCTCACGAGCCCGGCATTACGTACTTACTGTAAGACATTAAACACAGTCACTCAGTCACGCCGCCTTTACGCCAGTTCAGACCGCGCCAACCACACGAAAACCACGACACGTTAAACCCTATGTGAGTCATTACTATTGCTAACGCACGGTAAAGCTCCGTTTCCCCATTGTCGGGGCGAATGCGTTCGTTCTTTTTGGCCGTTCATTCCTTTCGAAAAGGTTCTCGCCTGCCGCTATATCGTTTGTAGAGAAGAAGCTCGAGCGTGCGTCCTTCCTCCTGTTGTTCCAGTATCTGAAGAGCAGCGGGAGACAAAACGAGGGCGCGTCCTCTCTCTCTCTCTCTTGCGCCATCGGACAACCCAGAGTTGCTCGCCCAACTATATCGTTCTTTTTTCCTTTTCCTCTCTCTCTCTCTTCTCTCTCCTTTTTCTCTATACGCGAGCGCGTCTGCCGAACCCCGACTGGCACCTTCGGTGAGAGACTGCCTCCGGGGTGCCGCGCGCCCTGTCCACATAAAGTGCGGCCACCGATGTCGCCGGAGTGGCACACGGAAGCGTGACACGTTCCGCCGCGTCAGCTTCTGCCTCGCCCTTCAGAGGCATCTCCAGTATACACTGCACCCATTCCACTGCTGCTGGCCCCTCCTCGACCCCCGCCCCCCACCCCCGCATCCCTCTAGCGGCGCGTCGCTATAAAAACACCCACTTCCTACGCGCTTCCCGTTTTCGTTTCCCAGTTTGTCCCAATAAGCGCCTGCTGTGCGTCATTTCTTTGTCCTTTCTTTATCGCGTATCGGCGCGTTTCCGGCGCCGAATAAATTTCTCGGCATTGCCTAAATTGTTTCACTTTTCTCGTGTCCACGCGCAAGAAAGCAAGCCCCGGTGGATATCGGCGACCTCCTTTTCGCGTTTGTTTATGGGTGGCTATTTAGGGCGCACACTCCTCGGTCCCGCCGCATGTCAGGCGCGTCTTCTTTGAGAGTATATACAGCGTACACGGCGCTTCCCGGAATGCGTGAAAGAAGCCCCCGTTCCCTTACTAATGAAATTATAAAATACAACACATGTGATTGCAGCCTCTTCTTTTTTTTAGTTCACAGGTATACATTGGAAGACACGTTAACTTCCTACGTTAATGTAAGGGTAAATGGCGTATGGTCAACAAGCAAATTACAACGCTTTGCATTGATATTCAGAGTAGTTCCGGAACAAGACTGGTCCCGCGCATTAAGCACGCTCATCATCGCGTATGCGTTGTTTTCCTGGCTGCGGTAATTGAACAGAGCGTTGATGGTGTCGGTTGTCTCCAAAATAGTTGAGGTAGCGTCGCACGCTTCCAGCACAGTGTGCAAAGGGTGTAGGTCTGCCCAGCTCTTCAGCCAGCATGCTGCTGTAAATAAAGCCAGACGAAGCTACCACAGTGCGATGGTTTCTTTACCACAACTCAAAACTAACGTGGACACTCCGTGGCCGCTGCAACGAAAATAATGTGATGAGGGGTATTACGGACAAAAGCACGCAGGCTATGAAAGCCGAATTCACCTAGACTGCAATAGAATGAGAGCTTTCGTTGGGAAGTGACTGAACAATGAAAAAGAAAACGTAAGTTTCGGGAGGGAGCATGGTTCTCCTTCGGGGACAGATCCGTGAAACGTGATACAAAGACGTTTATTAAGTTCGTCGAGGCGTCCGCCAACACGCACGCGTTTTGTTTCAGAAGGCCGGGGTGGTGGTAACATTGCCCCGTATCTTCCTTCTCTGCAGCAGTGGTTTTCACAAACGGCCTTCGCTTCAGTAGGTGGTGCGAATGCAATCACAGAGTTTCGCAAAGCATCGTCAAATTTGGCTTGCATGTACTACCTCTCTGTAGAACTGAAGCTGTCATTAAACTTTCCTTACAGGAAACTGTCGATAAAGAATAGAAGGCGTCAGGTTCTATTTCCCTCAGCTTCAGGCACACAAAAACCTATACTGCTTGCACTAAGTGGCTTGTAACCCTTAGCGCGCCTTAGATATTTAGCCTGAGGCGCGCTAAACCTGAAACCGTGCGAAGATTGGAAATAATCTTTGGCAACCTTGCTTGTAAGATTTATCGCAATGAATATATTTAACATACATAGAGCTCTGGCTGCAAAAGCATGTTGGAAGATGTAGTTCTACCATGGTTTTGGCGGGAACCCAATAAAAGCGGAAGTATGGTTCGGTTGTGTAAATGAGGCAAGGAAAGCAGCAATGACATCGCGTTTTTTGGGGGGCGCCGAGTCGCAGCCCACAGCAGAAAATAATAAATCTGGCTGTGATTTTCAGAGAAAAGAAGGAAGGAAGGAAGGAAAAAGTGGAGAAGGAAAGGCAGGGAGGTTAACCAGTTTAGCTTAACCGGTTTGCTACCCTACACATGGGAGAGGGATGGGGGAGATTAAAGATGGGGAAGGGGGAGAGGGAGAGAGAGCACATAGCACAGCACACACATCGTCCGTTAGAGTCCATCGCTCTTGCGCGGTACGCGACATCACTGTCACAGCCGCTTGTCCAAGCCTGTCTCCTTCATAAACCGAAGTAGTCCCTTCGTCGCCTTCAGCTGCGATGTCTTCTGTCGGCGGCACGTGAAAATCGTGTCGAGGGACAATGGTCTAGTGTCAAGGTGCGCTAGAACGGATGCCAGGGACTGTCGCTCAACATTATATTCAGGACAGTCGCACAGAATGTGTTCCAGCGTCTCCTCGCAAAGACAGGCATTGCAGAGAGCGTTGTCGGCAATTCCAATGCGAAATGAGTAAGGTGGCTTTCAGAGGAAATAGAGAGAGAGAGAATGAAGAGGAAAGGCAGGGAGGTTAACCATATATGAGTCTCCGGTTTGCTACCCTACACTGGGGAAATACACTCAGAGGAAATAAAATTCTTTCTGAGTAATAGAGGTAAAGATTAAATAATTATTGAATTATGAATAGGACCTCGCAAGACAGTACAGATGAAGTGACTGATATGTGAACTGTCACATACATACGCGAACTCGCGCGCGCATGCCGGAGCCCAGCCCGGGCCCGGGCGTACATGATTGAACCCAGCCTGGGCCCGGCTCGGACCAGTGGTTCCAAGCCCGAGCTCACCCCGGGCTCGTGATACGAAACCCGGATCTGGCACGTGCCCGGGCATTCATTATTAAGCATAGCCAGGGCACGCCTAGGAATGACCTGGCCCGACCTGTAAATAAAAAAAAACTATTTTTATTTACAGAGCGTATCGCATGTGTGTCAGCCTCCCCTTCTCGGGGTCTGATCAGCTGCAGTGTATGAGCAATAAAAGACGGAAATCTTTGTTTCTCCTACTGCTGAGCACGAGGTCGTGGGATCGAATCCCGGCCACGGCGGCCGCATCTCGATGGGGGCGAAATGCGGAAACACCCGTGTGCTTAGATTTAGGTGCACGTTAAAGAACCTCAGGCGGTCGAAATTTCCGGAGTCCTCCACTACGGCGTGCCTCATAATCAAAAAGTAGTTGTGGCACGTAAAACCTCAGAATTTTTTTTTTCTCCTGTGGGAACATCAGTGACCTCGCTCATTGCCTGTGCTGTTATTTTTCCACTGGTGCGCATGAATGTACCTCGATAGTACGATTTGGTTTTATGAGTTCATTTAGCCTGCGAATACATGTGCGTGTAATACAAACTAGCGAATTCACGAGCACACAGCATAAAATGAACGCACAAGTAGAAAGAGATGCCCCTTGCGTTAGCCCTGAGATAATATGATAGTATCGAGAGTTGTAATAGAGCAATCGCAAAAGCGGTAACAGGTAAATGAATTGAAAAGCAACGTTCTGTGTAATTTATTTTTTCTTACGCGAAACAATGTTTGTTCTTGTGGAAAAGAAAGAAATTAGAACTTCATCTGTTTTTCCATTTTCTTTGTTAAGATATACAGATAGCCATCTTTTTCTGCGTGTCACTTAAGCTTGGCACAGATTGCGTTGGACCATACCAATGCATAATGTCCGCGTGGGCATGAAGGCATGACTTAGAGTCCTTAGTGAGAGGGCCCGGCCTTCTGCTTCAAGCTCGGGCCAGCTTGCGGGTGCAATGAAACGATCGAGCGTCTTCTTTGTCAGTGCTATCGTTTTAACCCACAAAGAGCGGTCCTCTCAGCCACCCTAGACAAAGTGGACAAGCGCCCAATGTCGGAAAACAAGATCCTTGGAAACTGGCCTACGCGAACATCAGCGCGATCTGCTATGAAGGCGTTGCTGCGATACCTGAAAGACACGGGACTTTCTGAGAAATTCTGACTGTACACTGTGTGACGTAGGACTGTACGGTGACACTGCGTAAGACTAGGAACGCCTTTGCGGGCTGCGTGACAGTGCCCACAGAAACAGTTCGTGTGTACGTGCGTGTGTGTGTTTAGGTTTTTCTTTTTTTTATCCTTCTCTCTCTTACCTATTGCCCCCCTCGTCCCTCCCCCAGTACAGGGTAGCCAACCGGAGATAATCTTGGTGTCAACCTGTTCTTCCTTTCTCTCTCTCTCTCTCTCTCTCTCTCTCTCTCTCTCTCTCTCTCTCTCTCTCTCTCTCTCTCTCTCGGGCCTGCTCCCGGGCCCGTGCAGTGCTCTACAATATACAAAAGCCGATAAACGTCACATCAGCTATAACATTCGCAATCAGTTCGGCCACGAATTCGCCCAGTCAAATAGGTAATTTGTGTAAGTTGGTAGACTTTTATAATGTCCTCATCTTCAAGCGTGAAAAATCACAACGCAATTAGCCCAACTTTAGCTGGTTCTCAAAGTGCTTGTTCTGCCTCCTCCATAGGTGGCGCAGTGTATACATAAACATCATGCTCCAATAAGAAACGTAATTTTTTGACAAGATGACTGCGCGCTGACACTGAAATGGTTTGTTGACTTGGTTTAAAAAGCTCTCTCTCTCTCTCTCTCTAGCTGCATAGTCAACTGTTTGTTGACGCTCCACGTTTTTGTTATTCCAGGTGTTGCTGGAAACTGGGACGATTGGTGGACTTACGAAGGCATCTCAGGTGAGTTTCCATTTGTCGATAAACAAAATCATCGCCTGACAAATAGGCTTTTGCAAATAATAGTAAAAGTGGAGCAAGAGCACTTATTGAGCCCATAAGCTTCAGTTACAATGCATCTTTGTGAGGAAAGCAGGTTGAAAGACTGCGAGTGTGGTCGCGTATATGTACTGCACAAGTACTGCTCCAATCTGTGCATGTGTTGCCCAGGACCAGCTACGTATGAGCGTTGGCAGCATGCTCTATTTGGTGCGGTGCGACTAGTGCGATGATTACTCCTGCGCGTGAAACGTGCGTAGTACACAAAACCAGTTTCATAGCGATTACAAGCCGCAATCATTGCAGCATAACCTCCCAACCATTTAAAGCAAGTATCACTTTCCGGAAAATCCAAACAACGCACAATTTCGACAAATGTTTGTTCGTATGTAGATTGTATTGGTGTTTTTCTGTATTTATATTTTCTTGCGTTGCTATTCCACACTGCTGTTTTGTTGCTTCACCCCCCCCCCCCCACCTTTTTAATTCAAAGCATAACCCACCACGGTGACATGTAAAGGCTATGGGATTACGCTGCTAAGCGCGAGGTCAGGGGATCAAATTCTAGTCGCGGCGGCCGCATTTCGATAGGGGCGAAATGCAAAAACGCCCGTGTCTCGTGCATTGGGGCACGTTAAGGATCCCCTGGTGGTCAAAATTAATCTGGCGTCCACCAATACGGCGTGCCTCATAGTCAAATCGTGAATTTGGCACGTAAGACCCCAGGATTCAGCTCAAAGCATTTTTAAGCAAGCTCATGTGATTATGATGTTATGTCGAGATTTGAAATCTATGTTTTCGGTAGTATATTTTGCTGCATGAGTTAGTTATTTGCACTAAATATTGATTTTCTTCTTATTCTATCAGCAAACTTATTTATCTGTGTAGCTGTATTCTGTATATATGTATCATCATTCCTGTCTATCGGCCTCCGTTGCAACTTAGTTTGGTCTGTTACTCTTCTGAAATGCGATGAATATATTATTCCGTATATTTTACCTTAACCGCAATGCTGGCCACGCCACGTAACTGCTGGCAGGGCGTCCGTCAAGCTGTTTAATTACTGCTTTTAGCCTAGGCAGCCATTCAAAGATTTTCTAGGGAAATATTAATTTTATAACTCGCATCAAACAACGTGTATATAGATCATTGTACCATTGCGTCGTCATCTGGCGTCTACTTGTCTCTTTCGCTGTCTCTATCCCTTAGCCTGGTGGAAAGTAGCAGGCTTGAGACACGCTCTTCCGGCCGATTTCTCCTTGTTTCTCGTTCATTTACTATGTGGTGCCATCCGCGAGCGTGAGAAAATTCACCTCGTCTTTCCTCCTCTCTCTCCCATCTCTCTCTCTCTCTCTCTCTCTCTCTCTCTCATTTTTCTATCTCCGTGTTGTCTTCGCCCAGCGTAGGTGAATCAACTGATGCTTTTTTAGTCAACATTCCAGCCCTTCTTTCCTCCTCCTACTCTTATTTTAGATGTAGACTCTCTTCATTAAAACTTCTTCGTCTTCCCAATCGGAATTTGTATCCTGCTGCGAAATTTCAGGAATCTGTGGCCGACTTCACGAACACGAAGGATGACAGACAGGATAAGCGGCTTGCCTGTCTCGCAATGCACATGGCGTGGCCAACTAAAGTCACGGTGCCGCGCAGCCGCCCAGTTTTCGGTGCTCCTCTTTCTCACCGTCCGCTTCCTGTACTTGCGGCTTTGAAATAAGTTCTGTCCTCATTTCTTTCTCTGCTATTGTGTGCCGCCTTACCTGACAGGGCGACCAGAAACAAGTACCTTGCACGCGAGAAAGAACAGTGGCCGTCAATCAGCAGGACCGTGCCGAGATCGCGAAGCCAGATGGCCATCGTGGGCGACTCATCTCATCGAAGATGCGTTAGCTCGTTCTCTACAATGACAACAGAAAAGAATGCGTGATATGCTTACTGCTGCGCCGAGAGCTCGCGGCGTTGCGACAGGGCTCAGAAGCTGTGTTGCGTGGCTGTTGCTAAGGTTAGTAATAAGTTTCAACACAACCTAAGCTCAACTAAGTTTGAACAGGCGGGACATAAGTTGAACTGCCTCACCAGACGAGTCGACACTTTTGTCTCTCCTACTCTCGTGTTTGAAAAGCTTTTCGTAGGTAAGTGCTGCCGCCCTCGCTAACTATAAGTCCAACATCACGATTTACTGACGTCTGCTCTTACGAACGAGTTGCGTAAGAACTCCTTTTGTGAATACGGGCCTTGGTTATTACTGGTTAAATCGCCTAGTTGAGCAACACACACACACACACACACACGCACACACACACACACACACACACACACACACACACACACACACACACACACACACACACACACACACACACACACACACACGCATACAGATAAATGCGGTTCTTGCGGAGGTTTTAGGCTTTTTTATACATGTAGGCTCGTTTACGCATGAAGTACTCATGGTCCTATATGCAGGACGATGTTTCGAAAAGTTGACCTACTCGTTCCGCCAGCATGGCGACTCGCTTTGGGCCACGCTTGTTAAGACTCTACAGAACCGTGGGGCCAACGAGGCAGGAAGGCACCGAGTCGAGGAGTGGGGGGATGGCCGCCGCCCTCGCTCTCGACGATGAGGAGATGCGGCGTTGGTTGCCGGAAGCTTTTCGCCTGCAAATTAAAGGGTTCGCGGTTCTTTCAACCGACCAAGCGGGACGACGATGCGCCTGCAGCTCAGAGGTGCACTGTATCCCAGGGGAGCGGAAGTCACTGGTATGCTACGGCGTTCGCACAGTGGATCGGATCGAGCACAAGACGAATGCACGCAACAGCAAACGACCTCGGGTTGCGGAGGTCGTGCCTACAATCAGCGCTTGTTGTGTCTACACTTTTCTGGTTCCCCGTGCCTTAGCGATGAATTCGCTGAGCACTCCGAGACAATGCAGCAACCGACCCGCTTTCTCTTTGTGAACGGCGCTTTTGCTCCACGGTAGCTACCCGCTGCGGCAGGTTATATAGCGGCTATGGCGTTCGTCTGTACAGCTCGAGGTTGCGGGCTCGAACGCTGCGTTCCACCCCGGCCGTGATGGCCGCGTTTCGGTGGGGGTAAAATGCACAAACGCTCGTGTACCTGGATTTAGTTGCACGTTAAAGAACCCCAGGCGTAGTCAATATTCATGCGGAGTCCTTCAACTACGGCGTGCACTGCATAATCAGATCTAGGCTTGGGCAAAATAAAAAATGGCTGTGGCTTAGCTAAGGTTAAGCCCAGGATGCGAAGCATACTAGCCTTTATTTTAGTTGTTGAACCACTGTTTAGCCTGGTGAACTGCTGTTGCTTGGCTATATTTGGTTCGGCTAGACGAAGAAACAACTCATGCGTTACTCTGCTTCGCCTTCAAGATTGGAACGCGACAGCGTTCCCGTCGACCCGCCAAGGGGTGTGAGACAATGGGCCACGGCGCAGCGACTACGCGCCCCGCATTGGACGCGGTGAGCGTCGAGCAACGCAGCGTTCGGCGCGGCAAAGAAATGTGCGCCTGAGCAAGCGACGCCCGCCTGAGCCTTAGAAACAGCTCGTTTCTAAGGCAACACCGCATTCACTAGAGGCGCTTTTGTACCGCTTTGAAGCATCGTACTCGTGGCTCAGTGGTAGCGTCTCCGTCTCATACTCCGGAGACCCTGGTTCGATTCCCACCCAGCCCATCTTGCAAGAGTTGAGCCAGAGTCACCTAGAAAATCAGTGTCTGTAGCACGCCGCAACCTTCGCTTCTCATTCCAACGAGCAGCTCTGTCTCCAGGAGGCATCTCACCTCGTCAGTGTCTAGCAGAGGCAAGCGCAGCTGCTTATATACCGCCGCGACGGCGCGAGTTAAAGCCCCGTTTCTCCTCTGTCGTGACGTCACGGTGTCACGTGGTATTGAAGGCGACACCGCCGCGCCTGAGGAGCTGGGTTGAGCTCTCGTAATATGCTTCGCATAAAACACAGAGTTTAATTAGCCGCAAGTTTAACAAATACCTGCACGCGCTCATAGTCAGACAGCAGCAGAGACTGCATGGACAGGAAAAATATCGGTCCAAATATTGCTTGTTAATGCGTACAGTAGCGCTCACAGCAGCCGCTCACAGCAGACGTCACGGTGAAGCGCCGTGCCTGTCATCCCGAAGTTCATGCGTATCACTTAATTCCCTCTCCCCCCCATCCTCCTATCCTTTATCCCTCTCCCTTTATCCTTTCGCTTCGCTCTTACGTTTTGCTTTTTGCCAGCGGCTATAAATGATGTATAGTGGTTTTACAAGTGCCAGACAGGCGAAGTGCTCAGCAGACTTGCGACGATGCAATGTCAATTGAGTCGCGCACGAATTGGACCAAGCAACCTGAGGCTTCAAGTAAGGATCGTCTCTAGGCACTTCCAGCGTACAAACAGAACAGCTCGCAAAGGGAAGACGAAGAAAAAAAGAAGCCAAGACAAGGGCGTACGGGAGACCCGTTCACGTCGCGGAATGGCAGCGCGATCGCACGGACCATGCAGCGCGAGCACAGCGTGTGAAACAAATATCGTTGTGAATGCAGAACGACGGCGTCACATGATCGTGATTTGGATACATACGTGGACCCGCCTTTCTTTCCGCGCCAAGCGGTAGACAAACGAAATCACGCCGGTGTGCAATGACGCAGTGCGAAAGCAGGTGTGCACAAACATGCATGGGAACAAGGGTGCACTCACAAGGCGCCTGGCGAAAGGAGAACGAACGCGAGTCTGACAAGCGGCAGGAAGGCGAGTGGTAGATTCGCTCGCAACTCGACGCGGTAACGCTGTAGAATGAGACAGGCCGGCAAAAGGTTGCGGGCGGACACCGCATCAGCAGGAACAGCGACTATCGCACTGGGAACTCGCCTCCTAGCGGTGATGTGAAGTTTGCTGAACACCAACGAGGCGACGCCGGCGCCGCGAATGTAGCCGAAGAGCGTCGCTAACGACGATCGTTGTGAGAACAGGCGCGACGCTTAAAGATGAGACCCAGAAACGAAAGGTCGACGTAGACGCATGGCCACTGCTGCACGTGCAACGAAGCTCGCCTCCTCAGTGGCACCCACCAGACTCGACATTGCAATGTTCCTCGGTTGCCAGAACATGGAGAGATAACGCTGGAGCGTGCGGTGGGGTGATGGTGCTCAAGGCCGTAGACACTATCTTAACGCCATCGTCTCACATTTGTGTACTCCGGACGAGGGATGATTCATTAGACCTTTTCCTGCACCGATGTCTTTTTTACTGTCGTTGCTTTTGTTTTGTTTTGTTTTTTAAGGGCAGGCGTTCTTGGATTCCGTACTGGAAAAAAAACGTAAGGAGAAATCAAATTCCCTTTCTCATGTTCAGAGAGAGAACCTGTTAATGTTCACACACATGCGCGCACGCACGCACGCACGCACACACACACACACACACACACGCACACACACACACGCACACACACACACACAAACACACACACAAACACACACACACACACACACACGCACACACACACACACCACGTATATATACATATATTATATACACGCAACTACACATATAAATCTATGTATTTATATGTGCATATGTGTATTTATATCTATATTTATATAAATCTATGTACGGATGGCAAACTGTAATAGCCCATATGTTAATTGCGATTAAGTGGAGAAAATAGGGGGTTGGGCGGGTCAAGTAAGCGTAGAGTAGGTAACCAGCGTTCTATTAATATATTTACGAAATTAGTGCCAAAGTAAGGGCAACGCAGATGAGTACCGCATATAATTAGGAGCTGTTATTAAATTAGGAAATTTGCAGGCATAGGACGGAGTTATCTGACGCGAGACAAGGGTAGCCGGATATCGCCGGAAGAGGCGTACGTGCTGCACCGTGCGTAAATCAGGCTGATGATAATACACGAAACATCTGCGTGGGCATAGCAACCCTAGTAGCACGCTTTGTTGCCTCAGTGTGGCCACAACGTTAGCTTCTAACATTGCCTTAACGTGGCTAGTGTCCTCTTTTTGCAAC
Organism: Dermacentor albipictus; assembly: GCF_038994185.2. Taxonomy (NCBI): domain Eukaryota; kingdom Metazoa; phylum Arthropoda; class Arachnida; order Ixodida; family Ixodidae; genus Dermacentor; species Dermacentor albipictus. Next base: position 31,125,579 of record NC_091823.1, on the reverse strand, counting down.
GTTAACGCAACATACATAAGACAACGTTGAGACAATATTGCTCCAATGTTACATCAACTTTCAGTCAATGTTAAAGCAACTTCTGGAGACAATATAAATGCAACATTGCTACACCTTTTTATTTGCACACATGCAACGTTCCCACGACAATGTCACTGCAATATTGCCGCAATGCTGTCATAACATTTCAGAAACTTTGAGACCGCATTCTAAATCACTGAAATATTTCAGCTATCAATGGTTGCTGGTCAATAAAATAATCTCGTGAAAGGCTAAACAGTCTGCAATGGTATCCTCATACCACAACGGTTACGGCAGTTTAAGGTCGCAAGAATGAGCAACTTTGCAAAAAATGAGCAAAAAAGACCACTTTAGAGCAACGTTATCAGCATGTTGCTTGGTAACATTGCAGCAACATTATCTAATGTTGAAGAATGTTAGCGCAACATAATACAACATTGGCAATGTTGTTGCAACGTTGCAGTAACATACTGTGCTACTAGGGAACGAATACGCAGAGTGCCTCCATACTGACTTCGCCGATCTACGGAGCTCCTGAGGGCACAATGACAGATACCAATGGAAAGTCATTTAGCCGACGAGCGCCTCTCAATGCGAAACATGATCGCACAGCATTCTCAACTGCGAAAACACATGTAGTACATAAAGCACTGAACCAGCCCAGTGTAGCCTCAAGTGCACCAGCTGAACTTGCATTATGGAAGCGCAGGTGGCCCGCACGAATTACAGTATGTATCCATTATTTCTTTTTTTTTCCACGGCACACTAAGATTTGTTGGCTCCTCCGTAGCCCTTGCTTTTTTCTTTCAACGATACATTGACGAAGAAAGGATGGTGAAGGCGCTTCTTACCGACGTATCAAATTTAATTTGAAAGGATTTATCATTCAAAAGAAGAAGCGTCAGCGCTGTAGAAGAATGACACTGATGTGCGTATCGCGCTAAAGTCGCCTTTTATTTCTGGCCCATTGTCACGCATATTAGAAGCCACGCTTGCGCGATCGTAGCAAGCTACCAACTCTTCAATGAACACCGGAAAGTTTAAGTTACTGTTGAAATAACTTAAACAAGCACGAATTGCCAAAATGCATAAAGAAAGAAAGAAAGAAAGAAAGAAAGAAAGAAAGAAAGAAAGAAAGAAAGAAAGAAAGAAAGAAAGAAAGAAAGAAAGAAAGAAAGAAAGAAAGAAAGAAAGAAAGAAAGAAAGAAAGAAAGAAAAACGGCTTTGCATTTAAAGTCCTTCAGGAGACCGTCGTCCACAATGTTTATAAGTTATACACGGAAATGTCAGGTTGTTTATGCCGATTTTTGTTTGCGTTTCGGCATGTGATATGTTTATTTGCTTCACTGCGACCGATCCGCAGCGCTAAGGCTAAACGAATCGCATTATGACAAATTCAGCGTCTCATGTACCGTGTGAAGATGGCAGCAGGTCATGTGTGGCATGCCGTGAACACAGTAAAAAGCTTGCCGCGTTCACGCTTCAAAGGATTACACGCCAACCGTCTCATGATTTCTGAGCGATGCAAGAGGCGTTGGCACGAGTTCCAACCCGTTATTGTCTCTCAGTGCAAAGCGAGACACTCGGTAAAGCGCAAAAAAAAAAAATGAATTAGCAGACTTCAGCGATTATTTCGGCTTTGAACTCATTTAATGTGACGACAGAAGGCTCGATCGCTGCGGGCAAAGTCGTCTTCTCAAGAACAACTTCCTTCCGATGCACACAACTATTATAAAACCACGTCGCCTTTGTCCGCTGCAGCCACCGCCTGGTGGATCCTCCGAAATGCACGCACAGGCGCCGTACCAATCTCAGAGTCTGCGTGGCACACAGAACCCCGCGCGAATTTCCAAGCTCCAAAGCTGCGTGCGTGAACCATCAGTGGTCGAGGCTGGACGTCTACAACTACCACAGTCCCCCAGAGAATTAATTCTTGCTCAGTCAACAAGCATTTTCTATAAGCGTTCACACGTGATTCGAGGACCTTGTTGAACGCGTTTACATCTTCTTAAGGGGCAGGGGGAGAGAGGGGGAGACTAATCACACGTAGGCAATCCTATTAAGCCTTGTTAGGGAATAATAACTTGGCTCTTGAACAGGAGGTACAGTAACTATATAAATAAACATGTACTACTGCCTGGTCAAACGCCAAGGAGTAGCCGGCGCCGTATTTGTCCGCCAACATTTCCTTCTATCATGTCAATAAAAAAAAATACATAGCTGAACATACGCGTCTTTTTTTTTCAGCAAGGTCGTTACATTTTAATTTATTTGTATGCTATTCACAATCGAGCATCAGTAAGAAACGCGACGTTACGCGCCAGTATTGATGCTGCTGATATGAGGTTCTGTCACGAGCAATCGATTTCCCCAAATCTGGTGGACCGGAAAACTCGTTACTTTCTCATAATTTCATCTGAATTGGCTTGCATATGACGTGGCTTCACGCAGATAGGTCACTATATACCATGCAAGACTTCATGTTCGTGGTTATGACAGCGGTTCTCGTCTCTAGTGCGTCACCATCACTTCTAGGGCCCGTGGACCTCATTGAGCTTTCTCCCGAACCCTTTGGACTTGAAGGAACCCTTCTCGAGAAACGGCGCTTACACTGCTTCACTATAATGCTTTAAACCAATAGCGTAGTCAGACCTGCCGTCAGTCAATTAATAACAATAAAAAAATGCGATCGTGCGAACGCACTTTGCCTCAGCTCAGTTTGGAAAACGGTCACGTGCCTTATAGCCTGCTTCGTAGCTTCCACTGACTGTTTCCGCCGCCATCACCCGTCGGTCCATAAAGCGGTGAAGACACTTTTGTGCTACTTAAGGACGACGGGCTTGTGCGACCATCTGTGACTATTAATGCAATTTCTGTAGGGCCACACACGTCAGCGAATTCACTGCAATTTCCTTCTTTCCTTCCCTCCTCTCTCTCCCTGTTATCTTTGTTTTCCCCCTTTCCCATTCCCCCGGTGTAGGGTAGCCAACCGGACGTTATTCTGGTTAACCTCCCTGCCTTCTCTATATCTCTTTCCCTCCCTCCCACTGACTGTTTCGGCTTTTTCAAAATCTTCGAAAATAGCGGATTCAGAGTGAACGCACGCTATCAACGCCTCCTGCTTACTACATAAAAATTCAAGCCGAGTTCAGTATCTGAGCGCGCGTAGTGTTGCTGCCACGATCTCTCCAATGCGCCAAACCTGCTTGCGTCACTCATTTCTAAAGCTCCGCATCGTGAAACGAAGAGCAGTCGAGAGATCGCAACGTGTGTGTGCCCCGTTCGTGTGGCAAGGGGCAGCCGGCCGCTCCACGCGGTCACTCATCGACAAGAGAGACGCTCCGCTCCGTCGGCCGCGAGCGGCGGGGACGTCGTGGAGCGCATGAAAAATGCACGCGCTCCGAGGTGGGGGAAAGAAGGACCCCCCCTCGCCCACCCGAGGACCAGAGCACAGCGCCCATAATCCGATAATGGGGGCGGCCCGCTGCCGCTCCGAAATGAAAAAAATGGGCGGACCCAAATTGCAGGCCGCCGCCACGTTGATTAAGCGCCGCCGGCCGCCTCGCACGCCACGAGAGAACCCCCCCCCCCCACGGCTTCTTCCTGCCCCCCCCTGCCCCCCCTAGCGAGCGAGGGAGCGAACGACTTCGCCGTGCGCGAGAATCTTGCACCCCCCCCCCTCCCCCTGCCTCCGATCCTCACGACGACGTCTCCATCGTAGGGGCCCAGAAGGGGGAAGGGGGCTCCCAGAGCCGACCGCGCGGACGCCACGTGATATAGCTGGCAGAGTGAGTATAGACTTCGCCTTGCGTCACGGGGTTCTGAAAACTCGGCAGGCGGCCTTTGACCCGCTCCTGCTGCAAACGACATCGAAATCGGCGATAATAGAGGCGTCCATCGTTCGTCGAACTTGGCGACGTCCCGCTTCAACCGCGGATGATCCCAAACGCAGCGGGGCCAGTCAAGCGAATTTGCAGACCGCCACTTTTGTATGCTTCTTCGGCGATATCGAAGAGCAAGAATCCCCCGACAGGCCATAAACGGACAGTACGTTCTGGACTCTCTAGATCTCAAAATTCCTGTTTTTGAAGTGGTTTTACAGCTGTACAAAAAAGGCAATCAGTCAACCGTATAGAGTCACGAGCTCGTTCACTCACGCGCCGTGTTTTGCCTCTAATTTGGGGTGAAGCTTACCTCAATAGTTAACTGAAAGCCGCGGCCTTGTTGACGCCGTTGACACACATTTTGTACTGGGCGCACTTTCGTGTTCAGGGTTTGAATCCCACGTACTTCCTTTTCTTGCATATGTCCTGATGTCCGAAGATTACGAGACACACCGAGTCCCCGCACACCTTCCGTGGTGGCACTGATCGGTCGTCCAGCTACATGTGAAGCCCAGCTGTAGGACTTGATTTGTCGGTAACAGCATACTAGCAGTTCAGTCCAATGGAAGCAATATGCAAATGCAGCTGTAACCAAGCCCCAGGCGGTCCATATTAGATACTCAGGATCCGAAAGCACGGCTTTGGATTAATTAATAAGTAATTGGAGCCGTAGGCGTTCATGCATCCAAATATAGCTTCGCGATAGAAGTGGCTGTAAGGAAAGACTAAAACAGGCGCCATTTTGGAGACGAGAGGGAAGCCCTCTGGACATCTTACACCACGCCCTCTTACATAGCAGCATTCGTGCTTTACGTGGACTAACTACGCTTGCAGCTAAGTGACGCCGTCCATACGATTACAATTTTGATGTACTGTTTAGCGGTTGGCGTTAACAGTAGTTAAGTGAGAACCACCGTTAAGCTTAACCGCAGTCAAGACCGGTAGTGTAACAAAGGTATTAATATCCGTCGCCTTCACGGTATAGACACATTAAATTAATAGGATTGGTGGCAGCCACCAGTGAATATATATAGTGGTTCAGAAGAGGAAAGAAGATGCTATTTTGTGCTACCCATAAAGAAGCATGGATCAGCATCGAATGACACTTTCACTCTCTTTCGCGAAATGTCACGCTTTGGCAGCACCCTTTGGCGACATCCTTTTGCGAGTGACCATCGGCACACATTTTTTTTACCTCCCATGCAATGTCCGTCTCAACACGCGCGAGTGAAGCCCTCATGCCTTAAACAAGGCAGCGCTTGGCCGCATAAGATCCAGTGCGCATAAGGTCTAATGCGCATAATCGGCACTGTCAACATAACTGTAATCATCACCGTCGTTGGCGATGCGGCGCACTTTTCTGTTGTTTATTCACCTTTCGAAGATAATCATCGCGAACTTCTCTGCGTTAACTGAAAAAGTGGAGTGTGCCCTCAGATAGCACTGGTAAGGTGGTGTTCTCTCTTGATTCAAAGGATGTGGCGGCATCTGCTCTGTCAAATTTAAGGTGAAGAGCCACGAAAAGAGCCATCCTCTTCTCCACCATCCCGACTGGTCCCGGCAGTCGTATAGTAGATAGCCCGATATCGGCGACGGTTGGTAGAAAAAAATGGACCCCTTTAATACAGTTATTACAAATCGGTATCATCCTTGCGGCGCTGGCCTTGCTTTGAAGATGAACATCCGCTAAGTTTTAAGATGCCACTGGCATTCTTGGTTAGTGGTTCATATATAAGGACGGCAATGCGCGGTTCACGCAGAACAAATGCCGATTACACGCTCGGCGAAGTTATACAGCAGCCCATGTTCTTCAGCATAGCAACAAGCTGACAAGACAGCGTCGTGACCACCACAGGCAGTGGGTAAGAGACAGCGACGCGCTCGTGGTGCGTGTCATCTTTTGAAACCCATGGCGATGGAGGCACGAAAGCCGAGCAGAGAGGAACTGAAATCAAAATGCTCACGAGCTCGCAGCAACATGCCCGGACGTGTAATTTGAGCCATATGGAGGCCTACATGAGGGCGGCAATACTTCCTCGTAATTGCACGCTCTCAACACATTGCGCGTTGAACGCAAAAAGGAGACGTCGGCTGATCGAGGAAAGGATACGATATAGTTGCGTCACTCCTGCCGGCAACAGCCCTTTGGCTGCATTTCAACCGCACAGCTTCCTGTCGCATGAGCCTATCTCAATTGGATTTATAAATCAATCAAAAACAAACTCTGCCCTGACACGGCAGTGAACGCGACAGGCATAAACTGAATGAACCGAGTGCTTGAAAAAAACGTGAGCTAAAAACGCTGACCAGGCTTCGTAGCGTGTGTGTGAAGTGATTTTTAAAGAGAAATGGAAGAGATAAGTGCAGTGCCGTAACTGTCTCTCACGGGAGGACACCTCAACAGCACTGCACGGGGAAAGGGGTGTGGGGAGAAAAAGATGGAGATAGTGACCGGAAGTAAAAAGGAGAGACAGAGCGGAATAGCAAAAAAGAAAAGACGACAATGTAGCTAAGCGTTTGCGGGGCCTACAGCCGCGCTCTGAGGTGTGTTGCTTCGCAGAATTCGATCAATGCCGAAAATGCACGCTTAGTAATGGAACTGTGAGCATTGGGGAAGAGTAGGCTCTGCAGGGTGGTGGATGGCAAGCCACATCGGCGGTAGGAGGCGTACAGAGCCTCCCTCTCGGTCTCGAAGGCCGGGCAGTGAAGCAGAAGGTGTTCCAGTGTCTCCACGTCATCGCAGTTACCACACACGGTGCTGCCGGTTCCCGTGAGCCTGTGTGTGCGCGCCGCTGTTTTGTAGCAGCCGATACGCAGGCGGAGAAGGAAGGCGCAGTCAGCCCGAGAGAGGCCCGCACGCGGGAGCAGGCGCGGGGGCGTTCCCGCCGCGACGCGCCGATCGGGATGTTGCGCAGTGAGGCTGCGCAGAACAGCTGTCTTGGCCGCGTCGAAGCTGGTCACCAAGTGGGTGAGGGGAAAGCGCTCACCGTGCGCCGCCTTGGCGAGGGAGTCAGCCTCCTCGTTGCCTGGCAATCCGATATGAGCGGGTATCCACTGAAGCGCCAGGTCGCAGCCTTGATTCACGATGTGTCGCAGCTTGCAGCCAACTCGAATAACAAGGGGCACTCCGCCGTAGTCCCTGGCCAGCATGCAAAGCGCCGCACGAGAGTCAGTGAGAATGGCCGCTGACACAATGTTCGAATGTTCCAATAGGAGGTCGGCAGCGAGATCAATGGCGGCGAGTTCGGCCACTGTCGATGACGCGGCAAAGCGCAGTCGGCACTGGCGCGTTTCCGAGATGTCCGGTGCCGTGCAAGCCGCAGCACCAGACCCGTCCGCCGTCACCGAGCCATCGGTGTAGACGAGAAGTCGTCCTGCCAGTCTCTCGTGCAGTAGGGAGGCGGTCTCCTGTCTCATGGCGCACACCGCAGTTCGGCGCTGTGATGCGACGCCAGGCACCGCGATGTTCACGTCGAGCAGACTGGAGTAGTACGGCAGGGAGACGAACTGTGGCGACGACCCGATGAGCTTTGAGAACTCGGTGGCGCACTTGCCCATTCCCGAGTTCGGAAGGGAGTGGAGTCTGCAGACGAGCCGCTGGCCCTGTGGTGAGCGCTGCAGGCGCTCAATGTGGTGGAGCGCCTGCTTTCGTGCACGAAGCGATGGCGGCCAGTTGCCCACTTCCGCGAGTGTCGCCCCTACTTGGGAGGAGCGAGGGAGGCCGTATAGTTCTCGCACCGCAGTACGGTGCGCCATGTCAATGGCATTCCAATTCGCCGATCGAGCGTTGGTGGTGGGGAGGGCGTAGAGTGCCCTCGATGTGGCCAGAGAGTTGTAAACGCGCAGTGCGAGTTGCGGCGTGCATCCGTGTCCACGCGCGAGAAGAGAGCGCGCGGCGCTGGCGACTTTCCTCGATTGCTTGCAGATGTGGGAGACGGCCGCATTGAAGTTGACGCGGCAGTCGATCTGCAGGCCGAGGTAGCGGACGCTCTTGCGCCACGGGAGAGGGCAACGGCGCAGAGTCAGCGGTGGCGCTTCGGAACGTGCTCGCGCGCCTCGTGGGTGTACCAGCAGTGCCTCTGTTCTGGTCACCGACAGCTGGAGGCCGATGCTTCCCATGTACTGGTCCACCGCGTCAATTGCAGTCTGGACAGATGCACGCACCTGATAGCCGACTTGAGTAGGGCCAGTCGCAAAGAGGGCGATGTCGTCGGCGTAGATTGCCACCCGTACTTCGTGCGACATCGCTTTTGGGATGTAGCTTCGTAGCACCACATGATCGAAAGCCCGTGGTCATGAAGATTTTCGAGCATTGCGATCTTGTCAACTCGGTACTTTACGTGCTTCGAAAACAAAAACAAAGGAATATTGCAGTTTCGTTAATTTTGTGAAACAGTGACACGATAGCTGATGCAATATTATGCATACGGAACCTTGCACTATATCATGCGGCATCGGTTTGAGTAAAAGTTCAACGGGTGCTCGCGAGCAATCTCCTTTCGAGAAGAAGGCTTTAGTCGATGACGCCTCAAGTTCGAGTGTGTTTCGGTTGTTTAGGTTGCGCTCCCCTGTGGTTGTTAATAACAGGAGAGGCTCGGTACGTCCCACTTCCGCCTCTGTTGTGTCCTGCCGTTCGTTGTTTCCACGAGCTTCGTTTATACTCTTTCATCTCGACGCTGATAAGCCGCAGATAGCGACGCCAACCATGCACTCATTTTAATGATCGCTCAAAAGGCCACGCACAGTAATGCTCAGACGCAGTATATTTTGTTGCAGCGTAGGTGAAGTGGGTCAGAGGATTGGAAATTTATGGGTCTGGATTTCTAGACCTTGTGCGGCACTGTAACTTTCTTTCTTTTTTTTTCTTTTTCATCCTATGGCAAAACACCTCGGGATTCCAGCGGCATACACCGGCCGCGTCGGCGGATATCAAAACGACAAGAGTAGTAAGACCATAGCAGCTATGTTGCTGTAGAAAACAGAGATAGATATAGATAGAGAGATAGAGAGAGAAGCGGGAACATTCATAATGTCGCTGAAGAGAATAAAGTTAAAGGAGGCTCTGGCTCACACAAAAATTAGGAAGTTGCTCTTGAGCTAGCTTTAAACGATTTCCGGTCGGCTTCCTTTGCTACACTATGGTAAATTGAGGAACGATCCCTGAACTATTAGAGTACTCGGCAGAATAATAACACCTCTGCCCCGCCAGGATCTGTGGTGGCTGGCATCTGAACTCTAACTTTGAATTAATGCGTTTACATTGGCACTGAGGCACAGCCACGGCGGTAAGCGAGTGACACTCTGCACTTTTCGCTGGCCACAGAGGTGGCTGTTTCAAAGAAGAGCTCTCCTTTGGTGCTTCTTTATTGCTTTGAGCACGTACGCCTAAGCCTATTGGTCGCCGGTGGTGTGCTTGCATCTATTATCTGCCTATGCATGCAATTATTTTCATCCTTTCCCTCGACTTTTCTCTTCAATCTTCTGACCTGTTATGCTTGTGTTCTGTCGTGTCAACTTTTTCTTTATTCGCGCCGGTTTCCCCCGAGGCATAAAGTAAATAAATAGATGAACGTCTCTTTCCTGGATGAAGTACAGCAGCGGCCGGTCCAAAGGTCCGTGCGTCCAGCGCATTAGGTCAGATAGCCGACCTGGGTGGTAGCCAAAGCCGCGCAGGTGGTGGGTGCGGGCCTTGTGAAGGCCAGAACAGGTCACCAGGAGGCGATTCAGCGTTGCCTCTGTGGCTTGGGTAGTGCCGAAGGGGCAGACCAGTAAGGGACGCTGTACATCGGACGTCAAAGTTGCCCGGATGGCAGGAGTCAAGTCGGCAACCAGGCGGATAGCCTCCTGAGCGCAACCTCCTCTCTGCGAGTTAAGCCGCCGGGAAGGTCCGATCCACGTGGAGGGAGGAGTGCACGCGTAGAGCGCCGGGGGGATTCCTTGTGCAGGACCAAGCTGTCCTTTGCGGACAGACTAAGTATAATGCAGCGGGTTTTTTGGACTTTCGCTGGATGGCAGGCGGCATCTGCGTCCATTTGGGCAGGTGCAGACCAACGGGTCCCCAGTACCCGAACAGGACAGGTACACGAGTCGATAAGGCAATGCAGGTGTGAGGCTATACCTAGGGAGCCGGTCACTTTTCGTAGCGCTCGAACAGTCTACGGGGAGTTTGTGTATAAAAGCAAACTGTTCGGCGGCATGCAATGGAGCTTGGGTATCATGGCTGATAAACCGTTTCGTATAACTGCGAGCTCCGCCAATTCGAATGGAAACGGTGCCTCGGTAATATAGGAGCATGCTTGTTGCTCGTCAGGCAGCATGAGACATACGAGGCTGGTGTGCAAAACGATGCCATAGATAGTTGCGTCTGCGTATACCTCTAGTGAGTTACCGGTGGCTCTGAGGGCGGGCTCCTGTGCTACCTGACGGCTATATTCACGCAGGCGAGTCAGCGGTTAGTTGTCGCTGGTCTGTGCCTTAAGCCATGGTGGAATTTCTGGCAAGGATGCAACAGGTTGTGTCAGTGCTGAATTGTTGTAGTGGACCAAAGATGCTACAGCAGCTATAGCTTAGCTCTATAAGCGGTGAGCCGTTTGACGCTGGTGTACGATATCATCGACCGTGTTTACCGGTGCTTCCGCCTGGAGGGTCGGGATGCAGGGGTTAGCCGAGTAAGGCATGTGATCGCCCACATGGCCTCTCCGATTCGTGGTTTCAAGCAGGTTCCAATCTCTCAATGTGTGGCGTTGAAACTGAGCTTCATAGACAAGCCGAGGTTGCGGGATCGACCACACCAAAATGCTGGACATTCCCTAACAAGCAGTCCCAGCCTTACGAGAAATGAGGTGGATAACATGCAGGGTATTAGCGCTCTTCTGAAGTGCGGAGCGAACCCATGCAGTAGCAGAGCCAGATGCACCCAGTTCGACTCCGAGCACACGCATCGTTGATACCGTGGATAGATCTTGGCCATTTAGGCTCAAACGAATGGGTGTCTGCAGGAGGCGACGGTGACCTCGTATATTGGTGATGGACATGAATGCAGTCTTTATGGCAGAAAGTGTCAGTCCAATCCGGGTACACCAGCCTGAAGTCTTTTTCAAGGCAGTTGGAGACCGTCACGCTGGCGCTGCAGGTCTGCATGTAGTGTCCTCATGTAGTGCCCACACTGTCACGTCATCCGCTTACAGAAGGAAGGAGGTATCTGGAATGCCAGCGAGATGCCACGCGAGGGGCATGGTAAACAGTATCGGAGACAGCACCGAACCCTGCGGTACACCCCTCTTCAAAACAATATGTCCGGTTGTTCCCTTGCTGACTCGAATACAGAAGGCGCTGCGTTCTAAAAAGGACATCACAAAATCGCAGACGCGTGGCGGAAATTGGAGCCATTGTATTATGCCAATGATGTTCGAGTGGCTAACGTAGTCGTAGGCTCTATGAACATTCATTGTGAGGAGGGTTCGAACGCTGCTTGTTCTTCCTCCCGCAAGCACCACGGACTTCAAATGATCTAGGTCATCTTCAGTGCCCAAGTGCGGTCGAAAGCCATTCTGGGCCGGATGGTACCAGGCGTGCTCTTCCAACCACCAGGAGATGCGCGATGCCAGCGTTTGTTCAAGAAGCTTGCACAACGTACACGTTAGGGCGACAGGCCGAAGGTTAGACAGCTTGCCCGAGTGCTTTCCTGGCTTCAGTGTTGGCACAAGTTCGGCATGCTTCCACGAATCAGGCAGCTCTCCGGCCACTCAAATCGCCTTAAGTAAGTCAAGCAGCAACTGCAGTGCAGGGCCAGCGATGTTCTTGAACACGTCGTAAGAGATTTCATTGGGGCATGGCGCCTTGCACACTTTTGCCTGGTGAATGGCTGCCTGAAGGTCCGCTATTGTAAAAGGCACTTGCATGCCTTCGATGTTTGACTGACTGGGAGTCGCGCCAACTGCCGCCTCAAGGTTATAAGGACAGTTGAATTGTGGCGGGGAGTGATTGTACGCTGGGAAAAAGGCCCTGGCTACTTCTGATGCGAACTAGTTCAACGTACAGCCAGAACACAGGCATGCTCTGAAATTCAGCGTTGTCCTGTGTGTTTCCTGCCTTTTGTCTTTGTCGTCTTGCACGTCTTGCCCTTCAAGATGCAATGGCTACTGGGTCCGGCGGGCGACCGCCTAATTCGATGCTCCAGAACATTCGCGAGATCGAGGCGGACGAAGAAGATGGGCCAAGAGAAGCGCGCCAGTGTATCCACCGTTCCCTGTATTCATCGTCATCATCATCATCATCATCATCATCATCATCATCATCATCATCATCACCACCACCACCCTGTAGAGGCACTTCTTGCAGCGACGGGCTGACTCGGTGAGTCCATTTAGGTTCGCACGAAGCTCAGCGGCGGCCAGTTGTGGGTTTAAGGCTATAGTTCTGCACGACGACGTGCTGCCCACAGACGCAAAGATGTAAATCGGGTGCTGGCCATGTCACCTTCTTCATGGGTTGATATTTTATTATTTTTCCGCTTCTTAGCTAAGAAGGACTTTAGCTGTCAAGCTTCTCAGTTAACAAAACTTTAACGAAGTTAACAATTAACAGTGAACTCCGCACGAATGCTTCGTTACTCGCGCTTTAAGTTTGGACTGGCATTACAGTCATGTAGAAGTAAACTGACGTGCTCGCCAGCGATCACCGCTCGGACAACTGTAATTCTACTCCACACTGTGTAAACTGTAAATGTCATAATGCAACTTATTCTCGATCTTCACTTTGCTGGAAGAAGTAAAAAAAATAATAACTCTCACAGAAGAAATGAAGAACACCCTTCCCAGCCTCATGCGCCTCCCCACCACCTCTTTCCACAAAAGAAAAACGCGAAAATGGCCTTCGCGTACAAGAGAACCACGGTGCTCACGCTATTCTGGCCGTTCGCATTTATGCCCCGAAAAAAAAAAAGCATAGTGCTTTTGCCCAATAAGCTAAAAAAGCATGGCAACACGCAGGCAGGCGGCGACTACGACGCCACAAGCAAAAAACGAGACACCCACCCTGGCTGTATTCCGGGCAAAAGTAAGCGAATCAAAAGCAAACAACGGCGCACATCTGCGTACAACAAAGTCATGGCCAGGCCGAAAAGTTGCCGCCAGCGCGCCTCGGCGGAATATCTTGAGTCGGCAGCAAATACGGCGAGGCCTGCAGCGGCCGTGCTACACCGACGACGCGTGAGCCTGTCGCCCATAAAAATGCACGGGCAGCAAGAAGCGTGAGAGACGTGTACACGGCCCGATTCGATACCAGCAGTCTGGTGGAGAGATAGGGTATATAGGAAAAGAGGGGAGGGCGGGAGGAAGTCGTGCGGACGCACGCACAACGCGACAAGACGGTTCGCGCGCGCTGAGCGACAGCGGCGACGACGCATGGCTCGCGAAGCGGGACACACGCCGCGTGGTGCCGGAGCCCGCTCGCTGGCTCGGGGGCCCAGCTGACGCTCTTCGGCGCTCTCGCTCGACCGGCGGCGCGCCCGAGTCCTTCGAAATTGGAAGGGACGACGCCAGCCGCTGCCGCCTCAATATCGGCGCTGCCACTGCAGCTGCTGCTTTGAGCGCGCTCGCAATATCATCCGCGCGAGCTCGCGAGCGCCGAAGCTGCGCGCGCTCTGTGTGCACCGGTTGCGCGCACCCGAGTCGCGGACCGCGCTAACCCTCCCTTTCCTGTCTTCCCCTCGCCCCCCGTCCCCCCACTCCCCACATCCCCCCCTCGTGGGAACCGGCCGGGGCCCGGCGCCTGGTGATTTCCCGGAGGGGAGAGGCGTTAATGAGCGCGCCCCCGCCGAGCTGCTGCTGGCTCTCCGCGAGCACTGATTGCCGCATGCATGCCGCTCGCCCCTCAGTTAATTTCTCCGCCCGCGCCTTTTCGCTCCTTAATCTCCGGCCACGTGGAATCAACGAAGCTTCTGTCACCGCGATTCCCGACAAGGCGCCGAGCGTCTCGAACCGCGTGGGCGTCTGCGTATAATCGCCCCGCTGTAAGGAAGACAGCGCATTGTCGTCGTCGCTGCGCCCATGTTTTGCGAGACTCGTCGAATCCCCGCGCATGTTGCCTCGTGTTGCGGCTCGAGGTGCCGTTTGGGCCAAGAATCCGCCTAGCCCATTGATGAATACGTCCGGCAGCACGAATGAAAGAAAATGATTTATTTTACATCGTTTACACTGGCCCCAGATACGGAAGCGCACTCCATGTAGGAGCATATTAAACGTCTGATTTCCCATGATGACACGTCAGCACCCTATTCACTGCAGTAAAATTCTCCGCTTTTAAAACAGTCGTCTTCCCTAGGAGACTGGACTAGGGACTCAGATGACTGTATCTGGGCAAATCGCAATCATCGAATCGGTCGCAAAATCCCGCCCATGACGTTGCAACGTTCCGCCGGACTCCACCTCCTACGTTGCACCCTCCCTCCCGCATATGGTGCGACTGCGTGGTAATCTGGGAAACCGAGGTCGACGTTGTTCCCACGGTAGAACTCGATGTTGCCCCTTTCAACAATTAGTTCAGCTTGTCAGGGTCAGGTTCAGGTAGAGCGGTCTTCACTATAGTTGTTATTTCTAAGTGAGCTCCCTTTCGCGTCACAGTCTCTGTCGGTCCACGGCGTCGTCTGGGCGAGCACTGGTGAAAGGAGTGCCTCGTGGGAAATGTCCAAAGAATGCTCATCAGCGTATTGAAACGTAACAGACTCCTCCGCAGCCGGGAGATTCGACCTGAGGGTGAACAGCTGTCAGGTTGCCCGAAGCGTCGGAGTTCAGTCGCGACCACGGAGTTTGTTCTAGAAGTGGTGGCCGACGACACACGGCAGCTCGAGGACCCAGCCTTCACTTCGCTGTGGCCTTCTCCCGGGAATGCACAAGCACAAACACCCTCTGGTCGGCGGGTCCGAGCGGCACGCCCATCGTACGCTATGATCCCGGCATCGCATTGTAAAGTTCTACTCCTCTCTCGGTCTTCGTCATACCGTCGTCGTAATTTCAGTGTCGTCATTCCATTTGCCGTCATCTCGACGTCGCGATTCCATCGTCGTCATTCCCTCTTCGTCATGGCGTCGTCGCCATGCCATCGACGCCGTTTCATTGTCGCCATTCAGTCGCAGTGATTCCATTGTCATCATTTTATTGTCGTTATACTGTCGTCGCCATGCTATAGTCCTTATTGCGTCGCCGTCATGGCGACCTGCTTATTTTGTTTTCGTCCTTCCATCGTCGTCATTCCAGCGTTATTATCCAATTTTCGTCATGCTGTCGTCCTCACGCCATCGTCCTTATAGCGTCCTCTTCATTTCATGGTAGTCATTCCATCGACATCATGCGTGGCATACTTTCGAGTGCCTCAAGTTTGTTTTGAGAATGGCGTTTCCCGGTGAAAACGTGTCCAGCTTAGTCGGGCACTCTATACTTGCAAATTGTCGTTAAACAATGTCAGCATTTCCCGCAAACCTCAATGAAAGCTTAGTTTAAACCGATTCTCACAGCGCGTAGGATCCACATATTTTTTGTTGTTGTTTAATGCTTCTTGCATGTATGCACGTTCCCCAGTTGTTTGAATCAGCTACAAGACTCACTACGCACTCGGGCGGGTCCCTCCCACTGACACTTTTGTGTAACAAGACAGGATTTATATTCGGAGGACGTTATAGCACGAAACCACCCTTTGGAAGACTTCTTTGGAAGATTTTCTGTTTTCATCAAGATAGCTATGACATCATTCTCAGAATTTAATAAATAAAGGAAACGTAAGTTGAGAGTGTAAGAACTGAGGCATATGTTCCCATACAAGCGGAGAGCGAATAAATGTACTGCGTGCTATACTCGTAGGAATATTTTTAAGATGCACATTAGCAATCTCAGACATTTAGATGCTTTGGCGCAGCACATGTGACGGGAAAAGCCGAATACAAAGACTAATGTGCACCAAAACTGTGAACGTTCTTTTGAAAGGCTTATGTTTCGTAATTTTTCTTATATCTTACAGCAGAACAAAGAATAAAGAACTCTTAGCTATCGGAACAGAAGCCGATTTTCCTTGTTCAAATATTCTAAGTTGTGGACTCCCGCGAACGGTTTGTTTGCAGGCTCAACAACAACTCACGGTCCGATTAAAGGACTTCTCGCGCTGTGTACTGGTATACCTAACTGAATCTCAGTTACCTCCATGCATTATTCTTTCTTTTTTTTTCGTAGTCAGACGATCTCAGTGCGGAAAGCAGTATTAAGCGTTGTCTTCCTGTTCTAGAAAAGTGCCAACAAGTACCAGTTTATGCCCGTTGAGGGCGCAACAAATGCTGTTCAGACTCCATAGTACAGCACGCCTAGCGAGCGAACGCTTCGGGTCTCCTATTTTGTTCCTCGCGCACCGCAAAAACGACGGCCACCTGACCCACAGAAAGCGGCCTCAGACATTCGGAAAGCATAACGCGCGCTTGTGCGGGTGGGATTTCTCGTCTTTTGCCTTTGCTTTACGAAGAGTTATAGCGTGGGGCTCGCGCGCGGCGCCCTTTTCCGGCGTCCAGTTCGGCCGGCGTGTTTACCGAGCAAAGCAAATGCGCGTTCGAATCGTCGGGCAAACAGCGCCGGGTCTCTCCCGCAGAGGGAACGGTTGTGGGCGGATCAAAGACGGGGTCCCGCGCGGCGCTGTTCTTTACGCACCAGCGCGCATGCCAAGCAGGGAGGGCCTCGTTATGTACGCCGCGTGTTGGTCGACCTGAGATTCTGTGCCGGCGTCTGTGTTTATACTTTGCGCGTGACCACGTCTTTTATAAACCAACGGCCGCGAGGCAACGCGAGAGAAGGAGCGTTTTTGTCGTCGTGTGGACGCGGCTGCGCGCCGCATATATACGTTGCACAGCCGCAGTGCGGTCTATAGTGGCGGCCTTTTAAGGCTGATAGCTCTTCCGTCAGCGACGCTTCGCGGGGCTTCCTAGCGTTGCCGCGTGAACGTAAACGGATCGTCACGTGACCTCCATCGAAGAAAAAAAAAACATTTATGAGGCAATCTGCAGGCGCTCGGTCTGCTGACTATCCGAAACGTTTCACCGTACACCTCGTCCAATTATCTGTCGAGGTTCATTACAAATTTGGTACTGAATTGTAGCAAGCTTCACAAAGCCGTTTCATTCACCTCTCTCTCTCTCTCTCTCTCTCTCTCTCTCTCTCTCTCTCTCTCTCTCTCTCTCTCTCTCTCTCTCTCTCTCTCTCTCTCTCTCTCTCTCTCTCTCTCACTCTCTCTCTCTCTCTCTCTATATATATATATATATATATATATATATATATATATATATATAGTCCGTCTGGCGTTGCAAAGGCTGTCTTGTCCTTGTCCGCTTCGTGCATGGGGATTTGCCAGTATCCGGATCGGAGGTCTAGACTAGAGAAATATTCTGCACCCTGGAGGGAGTCAATGGCATCGTCAATTCTTGGCATCGGATATACGTCTTTGCGCGTGATCTTATTAAGGGCTCGATAATCGACGCAGAATCGTAGGGAGCCGTCTTTCTTGCGAACCAGCACGACAGGAGACGACCAAGAACTGGAGGATGGCCGAATGATGTCTCTTTTGAGCATGTCATCAACGTTATCCGCAATGATTTTCCGTTCTGCGGAAGACACGCGATACGGGCGGCGGCGTACAACCGAACTGCCTTCGGTTTCGATGCGATGTACTGCGACGGAAGTGCGCCCCAGAAGCTTGGAGTGGACGTCAAATAAGGCTCTGTGTTTGTGCAGGAGTGCCAGAAGGTCTTCTTTCTGCGCAGTGGTCAAATCGGGATTTATCGCGGCCGTTAAAGCAGCGGCAGCAGTGTGATAATCAGTTGTGGTAGACAAAGGTGGTGATTCGGTGTGAAGCGGTACCAGCGAAAGAGGTTCGGTGTCAGTAAAGCATGTCACAGTAGAGCCCTGGGAGAGCACAACTGGGGAAGAAGTAGGGTTATGAACAGCGACTGAGGCTCTACCGTCCTGAAACCGTACTAGGCTAGGAGCAAGGCTAAGCCCACCAGAAATGCAGTAACCACTCGGTGCAAGGAACACATCACCATTAATAATAGTGTCGGAAGTCAGCGTCAGAATATGCTCAGTGCCCGCGGGAATGAAACAGTCGGTAGACGTGACAAAACGCAGGCTGTGATCATTGACAGAGGACGAAGATTCAGTGTCTGTCATATGAATAGTTCGCTGACGGCAAGAGATTAAAGCTGAGGCGGAGGACAGGAAGTCCCATCCCAAAATCATCGCGTAAGTGCACGAAGACAGCACGACGAATTGAATGTGGTGGAGGATGCCATCAATGAAAACGCGCGCAGTGCAAACACTGGAGGGCTGAACAAGAACTGCATTAGCACAACGAAGGGGAGGGCCATTATACGGTGTCTTCACTTTTCGCAATCGAGAACACAAGTCAGCACTAATAACGGAAAGCGATGCACCTGTGTCAACCAAGGCTTCGATTCGGACACCTTCAACAAACACCAAAAGTACATTTGACGGGCGCTCCGGAGGCGTTTCACGTTGTCCAAAAGATGCAGCTTTCCCTCCTGAAGCTGCACCATTTAGTTTTCCGGGCGGTGATCGGAGGACGAAGTAGCCGGTCGTAGAGGGGAGGAAGAGCGCCGCATCGGTGATGGAGAGCGACGACGCGGGAAACGCGATGAACTGGCAGTGTTGAAGTCCTGTGGAGATGGGGAACGTGGTGGATAATAATCGTAGTCAGAACGCCGACGTCGTGGTACAGGGCCAGAAAACTGATCCCTTTCAAAGCCGTCATAGCCACGTCTTTCATCTTGCTGACGGCGTCGGCAAAACCTGGAAATGTGGCCACGGATGCCGCAGTAGTAACAAACCGGTCGAGGTGGGCTCCATGCGTTATAAGACGGAACAGGCGATGGTCTTGCAGTGATAGGATTCAGGGACATGTGCGGTGCAGGTGCCTGTTGTGGTGGCTGCTGGGGGAGTGGCGCTATAGAGGCAACCTGAGCGTACGTTGGCGTATGGATAGGGTGCGGGCTCGTGATTGGCGGGCAGGTCACGGCAGCTAGCTCTTCCCTCACGATATGGCGTAGGCCGCCACCAGGAGGCGTCCGATGGACCTCAGGAGGGTTTGACGAAGCTTGGGCGTGCAGTTCCTCACGGATGATGGAGCGGATCAAAGCACGTATCTCGCTGTCGTTGGACGCCTTGAAATCAGATGTGTCAGGGTGTAAGCGGAGCATATGAAGGTCATCGAGACGCTGACACGTACTGATGATGTCGGCGACGGTAGTGGGATTCAGCACTACAAGAGCATTGAATGCCGCAGTCCCAATACCCTTGAGCAGGTGGCGTACACGGTCACTCTCTGCCATCGAGGTGTTCACGCGGCGGCAGAGGGCGAGGACGTCCTCTATGTACGAAGTGTAGGACTCGCCTGAGTGCTGTACACGCTCAGCAAGCTTCTTTTTAGCGATATCGGAGCGGACAGACGAGTTTGCGAAAATCTGGCGTAGCTGGTTTTTAAAGATGCTCCAGTTGACCAAATCGAGCTCATGATTGTAAAACCATGTTTTCGCAACTCCGGTTAGGTAGAAGGCGACGTGAGCAAGGTTTGCTGATTCGTTCCAGTGGTTAAAGTCACTCACGCGCTCGTATAGCTCCAACCAGTCTTCAACGTCGTCACCTGGAAGCCCAGCAAATACCGGTGGATCCTTCTGAGGGGTGGTGACTGTCCAAGAAGGGGTTCCCGCAGGAGTCGGCAAGGTGGATGTCGTGGTACTGGTCTGCTGGTCTTGCGACATGGTCGAGTGCAGTTGGTAGAGGCGGCGACCCGAGCGGAGCTCCAGGGATGTAGCGTAGGTGAAGCTGGAGAGAGACCGGGAGCGAGAGGGCGAAGGGACCGGACAGCACACTCCACCACTTGTGAGACGAGGTTTAGGCAGCCAGTCTCTTCTTTATTCTCCCGAGACAGAGCCCCACCACCAGGCCCCAAAACGGTGATGATGAGTATGTACAGGTGAGAATATGAAGCGTATGAATAATGCTCACACTATATATATATATATATATATATATATATATATATATATATATATATATATATATATATATATATATATATATATATATATATATATATATATATATATATATATTTTTTTTTTTTTTTCGGTGCGCTCCTTGTCCGTTTAAGCTCTCCCATGCGTTTTAACCGCGCCTCGGTAAGGCCAAATGAAAATGCGCCAAGCGTCTCAACGCGCTCGTTTACCCGCTAGGAGTCCACAACTCGAAGGACCACACAGAGGCATTCGAGTGGACATTCATGTTTTTTTATTGGATACGCTCATGACGGGGCCCCACATCCTACCCATTGGTTGAGCTGTCACGTGCCCAACGACGCACGCTCTGGGAACACCTTTAGTCAGCCAGATGGCTGCGACGTGACGTGCGCAAACAAGCACGCTTTAGGCACACATTCAGTCAATCAAAACCGTGGAGACGCCGTGGCGTCGGGGAAGCGGGCGCGTCTCGCATCACGGAGGCCCTGGTTCGATTCGCACCCAGACCTACATTTACGTAATCGTATTTTCAAAGGCATTGATTTTCTCTGTTTACGGAAACCTCCCCTAGAAATTTGATGTCAATTCGAGTATTCTCGTATGTTTGACATTTTACCGTCGGCCATTTTTGGTACCATCATTCCGTCACGCCACCGACTACAGCGCCTGATTTTCGCGCAATGGGGCATATGTTTTCGCATTGAAAATAACTTGCATAGGTCCTCACGTGTGATTCGAGTGACTGTAATTGCACAGCATTAAAGAATCATACTTTTAGATTGTCATCTATTGACTTCCGCTGGACTCCCACTGCGTCATGGTCACCGCTGAATTGCAAGACTGAGAACTACCGATTCTCTCTACCTGCTGCAGTCTGCGTCATCTATGGTAGACCGAACAGCAACCACGCTGATATCACTATAGGTAGAACTCTCTACACACTCACCATGCCTGTCACTACATGACCTCGCTCATATACATACGTATGCATGCCAAAAGCAGCCAGATACCCAGATGCCATGAACCCCAAATCTATCTGAACTCCGGCAAGTGAACCTTGTCTTTAAAACCAATTCGACTTCAGCCGATTAGTCAACTTAAAGTGTTGCATTTATTCTGTGGAGGATGGCTGAGAAACATAAAAAAACGCTGAGTGTCAGCGGCACTTGCAACTTCTGGATGCAGCGACATGCCTAGGTATGCGCAAGGCTTTTTATTGGGAACGAGGGGAGAGGGGGGGAGGGGGGAGTGCTCTTATAGCCCCCCCCCCTACCTTACCTTTAGCCACTTTTTTATTTGTGTGTGTGAGTGGGTGTGTACGATCCATCCCGAGAGATTTACCGAACATTCAACGAGAAATGAAGAGCCATCACATGATGCTTATTATTTACGCAATAATCGCTTATCGATAATTGCTACGCGTATTTTGTACACAACTTCTTTTAAACGCCATGCAACCATGCACCAGGCTCCAAATTCACAAATCGTTGATTGTAGCGAAGTCATAAATGTGCGAGTTCCTTTTCAGAACTCCTTAGCACAGGCACTTCAAAAGTTACATCTTCTTATAAATTGATAGCAAACTGCTCAACAATCTTGTATTGTGGTTTTCAGAGCAGTACAAGATAAAATCAACTCATCGTGATAACATGTACAACCCTGGTAAGCTTTCTTGCGCTGACACATGCTGTTTTCATATATTTAAAATAAAGCCTGCATTCTTTTGACCAACGCTGAATAACAGAAGCTGGTAAACATCGCAGTGCACTGCTCAGCAAAAGGCAAAAGCTACTATGCAAAGCGCTTATGGAACATGAAGCTAACAACTGCGCGCTCTATTTGAGCCCCTCTCCACACTTCATCCCGCCCCCACTGAGCAGGCTCGCATGGGAGGAGAATAGGGGGTATCGCCCGCCTGGCACCCCCTGTCTGCATGCCCATGGCGACGTGTTTTCTTGAGATATCGACCACGTACATTTTTGACATGATTGTGCTAACCTCAAACACTTTCCGTCTCTAGAATACTGCACGAGGCTGAACCATGCGACAGTTCGGAAAGGCGAAATATGGTGAGGACGCACGTCAAATGACTAATTTTTCACGATAGATCGTACACTTAACGCTCTGTACAAACGCTAGAACCGTGATTGTGTGCACAGCTATTTGGGTGCGAATATCGTTGGTAGCACGGGCCACACAAGGTGCCGGCTAAAGAATTAATAAGCACAGCCTGCGTGCTCATCAACAGCGATGTTTAATCCGTGAGCAAGCGTCATCAATCCCGCAGCAGCCTTCTAGAGCAGTTTTAAAGTTACGGAATAAGCGCGCAAAGAAAAAGGAAGCCGCACCAGTGTGACAGAGCAGGCAATTGTGTTTTCTTTTCGGCGATGTCGCGCACGAGTTTCACCACCAATTTCTTTCAGTGCGCGTTCGCTGCAGGCGCTCTTCACTCACGTATCTCGTCTCTCTCTCTCTCTCTCTCTCAATGCAGTAATAGAGAGAGAGAGCGCTAGTGCGCTGCAAGACCGCGCACTAGCGCAGCCCATCTTTTCGCGCTCTCGATAAGCCGTCATAAATCGGACGCTTCAATTAATAATAGCGGAACTAATTAGCCTTAATGGGCTAATTACGCAAGCGTGCTCTGCGCCCCGCCGTGACTGTGGCGGCAGCGCGCTCTCTGACGCGGCCCCCTCTCCCAGTACCGGATCTGCGAGCCGCTATCTGATGGCGCCGAGGAGAGAGGGTGTAAAGGAGAAGAAGGGTGAGCGGGAGGGGGTTGATTGGGGAGATGGGGGGTTGGGGGTGCAGGATGAAGAGGAGATATCCGCGGAGACATGTCCGCCGCGGATCTTGATTCATTGCGCTTTTATCTACGCCGCAAAGCCTGTGTCGAAATTGTCCCGCTCGAAAGCGAATCGGCGTGACGTGCCGAGCGCGTTCGTTTTCGCGTCGTGACTGAAAGGACGCGGCACCAGCGCTATGCGCCTCGGAAAGTGGAGGGGAACACAGAGAGAGAGAGAGTGCCGAAGTACAGCTTCGGCGTGCATGGGCCGATCGCGGCAGTTTGCATTCATGGCGTCGCCGCACGAACTCCCGAAACTGTCCTATGTGTATATAGGCGCCCTGCTTTTGCGGCGGCTTTGTGTGACCGGCAACCCGGAGAAAAATCCAAACGGGTGCGAGAGAGCCACCCCGCATTTGATAAACGGACCTCGCGGCAACTCGCAGAACTTTGCTTACTGTTCGGTTAAACGCTATAGCCGGAGTTTGGCATTCGCACTGCATGGTGCGCAGTTGCTGAAAGTGAGAGAGAGGGGGGGGGGTTAACGGGGAAGTAGAGAAGTATGCCTCCCGCTGTTGCTGAAGCGATGCGCTTACTCAGTGCGGGGAAGTGCGACAGACAAGCCTGACTTGGCGTGCGTGCGTCAGGTTTTGTCTACAGCGCGCCGTGCGTGACATGCGAAAGCTCCACATGCCGCCGAGGCGACGGTTTTTCGGCGAAGATGTCAAGCACTGCTACCATCGGTCATAAGCCGGCAGAGAAAAGCGTTTGAAATCGTGCGTGTGTGTGTGCAGCTATAGCGGCCGCACCCATAGCGAGAGGGTTGAAGGTAGTGCCGAAATAAAGCTTTGAAGAAATAGGCCTGTGCTTCTGGAAGCATACTGCATAAATTAGATATGCGAGGCAATTAAGGGAGCCATAAGAAGTTATCGAATCCGTACTAACTCGAGTGCTTTGCAGAAATCACGCGGACAACAACATAATGGTCGCGTGAAAGAAAAAATAATGAGCAAAATTGATTTTTTCAGTTATAAGGAGAAGGCACAGCATCTTCGAGGAAATTTTCTCTGTATTGATCAAGTACAGGGAAGTTCTAGAAATCAACAAAGTATTATGAGGGCCACTAAGTCAGAAGCAATCGCTATAAGGAGGGGAATATAATTTTTATATACATAAATGATTCTGCAACGATCAACATGTCTGCAGAAAGCTTTATCTATTAATTGTTTCAAGTCCAACTAAGCTGTGCGAACACATCGTTCACTCTTGACATTCCGACGCCTCCCAAGAAAGTGTGGGAACATTTACTTCCATGCGATATTTGCAAAAGACGGAAATAAATGCAATAGTTTCTAGCTGCCATGTACATTGTGACCCTCTGTTAAAGGCAACAAAGATCGCAACTCAGATTTTAAACGCCTGCCTTGCTTTCTCTTTCGTTATAAACATCGTCTCAACATGTTACCACCAACCATTTATTTTTGTCGACACCCTAATGAAGTGTTCTTGCACGCAATTTTATAATGTCATATGTTATACCGTTGCCACACGTACACTTCTGATCGCAATCGGGGCCAATCCGGATCGGATTTCCCCATCGCGATCAACAATGTTCACTGCTTCACGGTCTAACGGTCCGGATCGAATTATTATCGTCTGCTGATCATCGGCAACTCTCAGAGCTGCATGCATAATGCCTTGGCCACAAATTCATATTCGCAAAATATGGTTAAATTAGGACAGTATTTCAATTTTACAGCTTGCTGTTGCTGATAAAAAGGTTTTTAAACATTTTTTATTGTTCAGCTGCCTTCACTTTTTGTTTTTAGCGTTTTCAGAATACTGCGCTCAAGGGCGCAGACATCAGCCTGCGATCGCAATCAAGGGGCTGTATCGCAAATGACCATGTCGCAACACTCGATCCGGAACAAGCTCAATTCAGATAGGCCCCGATCGCGATCAGAAATGTGCGTGTTACGCCGGTATTATACGTTGCTTTCCAGTAAGATTCTTAAGAAATCGATGAAGTTTGGAAACGTTCTTTCAACGCTTTCGCCTTGGCGTGGCATATACTAAACACTCTCTTTATAAAATTCACCATTCAAGCTCCGCGTCATGTTTGTTTGGAGTAGTGGACGAGGACATAGCCCACGTGCTGCTCGGATGCCCATTATGCGCCTGGAAAATGCAACAGATGCGCTTTAAACTTAGGGCTCCGGGAAATCATCCATTGTCCCTTGGAACAAAGCTTGGACCATCGCCAGTTAGTCGCCTTGAACAACAACTCTTCGTGTAGTAAATTACTTTTTTTTTGTAAGTACGGACGTGTGCGAGAAATACTAGGGACATTTTTGTGCATTGAATCGCCTACATTTTTATGTTTCGTTTGCTTTCCTGTTTTTTTTCTTTTTTGGCTGCTGTAAGTGTGAGTGTCTGTACGCCCTAAAGTGTTCTTTTTATTTTTGGTTATTATTTTATTTTATGTTAACCGAAATTTCTTTATGCCTATAGAGTAGCAGAAGGCGCACTCCATTCGAGCTCTCCAGCTAAACTCCACTTAACGTTACCTACCTAGGAAGCGGGATCAATTTTCTGTAGTTTTAGTAATAGTAGTGTGCGCTGAGTGAAACGTTCAATTATAGAACTAGGAAAAACGTTTAACTTATGTTGGTGGAACACCACTGACAAGATTTCTTTAGAAGTGGCCTATACGGCACTTATATTTAGGTGCGCTTTGAGTAGTTCCAGGTGGTTAGAATTAATTGGCAGCCTTCCACAACAATGTGTATCCTAATGCAGGTGTAGATTAGGGATGTAAAACGCCTTCATGGTAATACTTTTCCTTTTCTTCAATTTATGCTCTTCCAGTGTGTCACGTAGGGTACCTTCTTTTTCTCCCCAATCCCTACACCGCAAGGCGAAGTCGACCTCCGAAGTCAGACTCAGGCGCTGGTATAAGAAACCGAAGCGGCCAGCTGAGTAATCGATGACACGTGGATAGAATAAAGGCTCTGTATAACTTCCTTTATCGAACAAAAGCGAACAAGCACTGCTGAGCGAACATTGGATAAGTTCTGTCGTGATCTTCAATCGTGTATGCTCTTCTCCGGTCGCCGTCTTCCATCCGGCTTTCCCGCGGAGATCGACCTCGATGGACCTTGCTTCCGGATATCGGCAAACGTATAGGACGACCGCTACAAGCTATTCTAACCGAAGCGGCACCAAGGCTACTCGGTGTATAGCCACCGCGGAAGCAGCGCATGTTGTAGGCACACAGCGAAGACAATTAACGTGGAACCTCGGCGTTGTAGTAAGTCAGGATTAGAGGCGGCCTGATGGAACCGAGAGAGACCGACACGGTTTCTCGAGGCTGTGGTGCGCGAGGAGGCCACCACCACGTGGCAGCCAATTACAACTTCCGTGCGCACGCTCGATCCTTGACGAGCGCGTTCTGCGTGTCGGAGAAGTCCAGCTCAGTCGCTTCACTCGCCCGCTTCTTACTTGCGCCCGCACACTATTTCTCTTGCGATGCTCGCTGACCGCGATCAATGGTTCGCCGCGGCACAGGGACGGGCGGACACTTGTGCAGTTCTCGGGGACAAGGTAAACAGCGGACGCGGTCGCGACGACGAGTTATATACGCAACAGCGGGCTCCTCATAGCTGCTGCTGCTTTCTGAACATCGTCCCCGTGTTTTGCCAGCAGCGAGACCGCGCGATCGATTGCTGCGATGCCGATGTTCAAGCGCACGCACGCACACACAAACGCGCGCACATCTGAGGAGCCCTTGCTGCAGGCTGCTGCAGCGTATACCGCTCGCTTTAGGAACGTCCCGTTGTCGGAAGAAGGGGACGCCCGATGAACTCTCTTCTGCCCCTTCACCGGGCCTCTTTCTCGCCTCCTGCCGCGAAGCACAGGCACGCAGCCGCGTCGAGCAGTGCTGCCTTCCAGTGCAGCGGTTATCGGCGAGAAACTTCTGCGCTGGCTCTTCTTCTGTGCTTCCTCTCTCTCTCCTCTCTCTCTCTCTCCTCTCTCTCTTTAGTCTTAGCAGAATGTGGCGCACACGCACAGGGGGATACAAAAACAGGGCCGAGTCAAAGGAAAGCGTGGCCGCGAACAAACAACGTGTTTCCCCAGCGCTCACGCAGCCGTGGGTTTGATGGAGCCGTCGTGAAATACGCGTATAAGTACTACGTCGAATAAACCACGACCCATCGCGCTATAAGCGTGTTTTGATAATCAACGCCCTCGTAACAGCACGGTCTCGCCGTGGTGGCTGTCGGTCCCGTTATACTTTGTGTTTGTTCAGCCGAGCGGCTAGTTAAGTTAGCCTAGAGACGATGACGGTAGTCAACAGCGGTTAATCGCTTATTTTGTCAACGGCGGTGACTCGCCCTTCGTCACGTTGCGTAGCGCCCCGTTCCGCTCTCGGTGCTTCCGACGAAAAATTTAAAGGGTGCACCTTTCTAGAGCATCGTTTTGCTTTTCTTTCTTTCATTTTAAGAGCGCGAAATAGGCACTATATGTAGAGTGCAAGCCAGAAATGCTTTTTATTTATTTTTCAGCACTAATCACTTGAAACATTGTTGCTGAGACAAATAAGTATTGGAGGAAGCCAAGAATTATTAATCCAATGAATTACATTGATTCTTGTTCAGCAAATACGCGTCGGAAGTAAATTGTCCGTACCTACCCGACAAAGGGGACTTTCCTTCAAGACTTCGGCTTTTCAGACTCCCCGACGAATGACTGCCCGTTGCACAATACACGGTTAGCGTAAATGATTCATTCGTTTCGAAAAGCTATATTTTCAAAAGTATTGCACGTACACGCATGAAAGATATATGAAAATAACCACAAACTCGCCAAGTTAATACACCCTCTACAAATGTTCTATATGTGCCACTTTTGTGACACTACACACGTCCGGGCAATAATCGAGCTCATTACACACATATTGTAGCGTAGTCCTTTCAGTTGTCTGCACTGCAACACTGGTGCGTTCTTTGAGCTCGACTAATGATTGCGGTAGTGGAGGTACGTAAACAAGGTCCTTAACCTACCTCCACTACCACAATCCTCAGTCGAGCTCAAAGAACGCATCAGTGCTGCTGTGCAGACAATTGACAGGACTATGCTATGTATGGAAAATCTATGGAATGAGCTCGATTATCGTCTGGACGTGTGTCGTGTCACCAAAAGGGGCACATATTGAACATTTGCAGAGGGTGCATAAACTTGGCGAGTTTATGATTCTTTTCATACATCTTTCATGTGTGTACGTGTAATACTTTTGAAAATATAGCATTTTTAAAGCCAATGAATCATTTATGCTAACCCTATATTTTACACTCTATAGAACGTATTGCCACGTGAATAGACACCTTCAGGGGGGGGAAGCGTTAACGTAAAGCTGGCTTCTTTGCAGTAAGACACGTTATGAGGAGAAGCATATTTCTAGGGATGGGCAGCGCAACTCGGCCGAAGTACAAAAGGAAGCGCACGATACGAGCGCAGCAGGCAAGTGCGCTCGTAATGTGCACTTCCTTTTGTCCTTCGCCCGGGTTGCGCTGCCCACCCCTAGAAATATGTTCAGTCACCAATTCGCCCAGCTTGCTGGGTTAATTCGGAGGAGAAGCACACAGGGCTCAGATTTGAATCGGAATGTCAAAGCTTCTTTTATAATCTCATAGACCTGCGAATCCCGTCTTCGACAGTGGTGCTGCCGTTCACTGCGAGCGCGCCTTGCTTTGTCGCCGCAGGTCCGGACTTCTGGGGACGGCTAAATCCTGCCTGGAGCCTGTGCAGCACGGGGCGGCGGCAGTCTCCTGTCAACATAGAACCGCGGCAGCTGCTCTTCGACCCGAACCTCAAGCCGATTGCGGTTTCAAATCACAGGGTACTTATCCTTCATTGATGTACTACACATAGCATGAGCGTTTGTGAAGCGTTGCTGTGCAGGTGCGCTCTCACTTCTAGCACCTCAATCTGAAGCACCCGCAGAAAGGTAACATTTATTCCTGCACATAATCGAGTCCTCGTACAACATCATCCAAAAATATCAAGTTATGAAACAGCACATTATCTGTAACAATATAACGTTCGTCCAGAGAGACATGTTTAGCTCTGATAGGAAAGATGGAAGGATAATGGGTATTACGAAAAGTAGACACAGCCTGCATCCCGCACGCTTGTCTAGGAGCAGAGTGATAACAAAACATGTGTAAAAAGTACTTCTGAACAAGACACAAGAAATAAAGTAACTCACAAAACAAGGTGCTAGCGTTTCGCAGTGAATAATAACGTTAAAACGTGCACTCATACAAGCATTAATACGGCACTTCAACCATTTCCAGACGTTGATGTTGTCGTCGTCGTCGTTGATTATTATTATTATTATTATTATTATTATTATTATTATTATTATTATTATTATTATTATTATTATTGTTGTTGTTGTTGTTGTTGTTGTTGTTGTTGTTGTTGTTGTTGTTGTTGTTGTTGTTGTTGTTGTTGTTGTTGTTGTTGTTGTTGTTGTTGTTGTTGTTGTTGTTGTTGTCGTCGTCGTCGTCGTCGTCGTCGTCGTCGTCGTCGTTGTTGTTGTTGTTGTTGTTGTTGTTGTTGTTGTTGTTGTTGTTGTTGTTGTTGTTGTTGTTGTTGTTGTCGTGATGGCGTCGACGACGACTTTTGAGCCTACGGCGCCGTTTCAGTTTTGCCGTTATAAATTGACGCAAGTAATCCAAGTAAAAATAGAAAATATTTGTACGGAACACAACGTTTTTTTTTCCTCCGAGGCCCCCTTTTTTACATTCGGCACAGCAACCACGTGCCACACCATCCTAGCAGCAGCCGCGCTTAGGCAGTCTCGCTTTCGCTGCGTGTTTCCTCATTTCTGCGGTATAGGGAATGCTGCCCTCGTCATTACGTCGTCGCTTTCTTACCGTTTGTTTTATCTGCAAGCAGTCTCGTGCCTAAAGACGTGGTCCTCATAATATTTTTCTCTCGAAGCAAGGACCCGCTGGTACCTGCATGTCACAAATTTCGTGGCATATTGAAGTAGAAAGCTTATTATCTCGTCGTCGTCCCCCCAACCCATCTATTCGCGCCACTACTCTTTTGTTTTTTGACAAGTGCTCGCGAGAGTAGGCAAAAAATAAAAGAAAGGAAGAAATACAATGCACATCCTATTGTACATTTGGAAAAGCTTCCCTTTCTTCTGAACACCCGGAGTACGTTTGCAACCTTTTGAGTCTTAAAACAAAAGAAAGCGCCGTGCCCCAGTGAGCTATCATATTCCTAAAGATTCTACGTTTCGGGTGAATAACCTCTCGCTAAATACATTTCTTTTGTCTTTGCCGGTGCTTCCGTTCTTTCTGCGCTTCATTTTGTTTGCAGCCGGGAAAAGAGCTCCCGGCTTTCTATTTTGCGCTTGATATATCTGCATATATATATATATATATATATATATATATATATATATATAACGTGGTCTAAGGACGCTGCCATACCGTTTACAAACGCTTTTAAACTGGTTTGTTAAAACAAAACAGCATTAAAAAATACTTAATATTTAGCGAATTATTTGCTGCTCGTTAAATCATTAGGCGGATGGGATGGAAAGTAACTTTGCTTCTAAACGAGGACTCCAATGCAAAATGCTTGCTTTATTACGCATGTGAGATTTTGCCTTTTCATTGAAACTTGTTGGTTCAGCCACCCTACTGGGTAATTTTTATTCGCACTTTACCATCCCTGAAGTGAGGACATTCCGAGCATATAAATAAATATATATATATATATATATATATATATATATATATATATATATATATATATATATATATATATATATATATATATATATATATATATATATATATATATATATATATATATATTATAGCATTTTGCATTGGAGGCCTTGTTTAGAAGCAAAGTTACTTTCTATCCCATCCGCCTAATGATTTAATGAGCAGCAAATCATTCGTTTAATATTAAGTATTTTTTAATGCTGCTTTTTTTTTACAAACCAGTTTAAAAGCGTTTGTAAACGGTATGGGAGTTTCCTTAGTCCACGTTATCTTCTCTACATAGGTTTTCTTACACGTTGAAAAAAAAAACCGCATTAACATTGCATGTCTTAAGGGTGTTATTATCAATCATGTAGCTGGTGAACTAATATCTCTTTGGAGTTTATAGTTTCATCTAGAGATTACTAACATATTCTGGTTCAGCCGCCAGTGGTTTCTTTAATGTTACCGTGCGTGATGGTTGGGGGAGTGATGGGGCAGTCTTGCCCAAGAGTCATTGCTGATCACAAAGCTACTTTTTCATCGCATATTCTTATATTATTATATTCATCGCATCGCAAACACCCGATTTCAGTTCTAGATAATATAACGGTTGGCTAATACCAAAAACATTCACAAGTCCTGGCTGTCCAGTACGCCCGTTATAGGACTAGGAGGCTTGACCTCCCGGTCCCAACATGGAACTAGCCAGGCAGGTGACAACACCTTGTACAGTACCAGAATAAAGTTTTTCCTCCTCCTCCTCCTCCTTAACAGGGAGATGTCCCACGGCACCTCCACCACTTGCGTTTGTTTTTCGCAGTTCCAAGCGTTGCATCGCTTCTCGGGACCTTTGTTCTAATAAATAGAAAAGTGCTAAGTGCTCCGTGCACACAACAATAATTTTAACGCCTTCTCAAACAAGACCTTTACGATGGAACCCAGAACCAAGACAGTTGTCCCGGCGGTGACGAAGTCGACAAGAACGGTGACGATGACGATGACGTGACGACGAGCACGATGATGTCGACAAAACGAATCACATTGCTGCGCTTTAGGAATCAAATCCTGGGTGAGGACAAGCAGACCGTCCTTTTCTCGCAACTTCTTGCACCAATGGAAACGCGGTGATAAACACGACGATAAATCATTGCTCCCGGTGACTTGTTCTGTCAAAAAAAACAAGATGATAATAAATATTATGATTATACGCGAGACAGACGCAAGGAAAACTGGATGAAGTGGTTTTGGCGGGCTTCACTGCAAAATAATGATTCACGATTAGCTCTTTGCTGCCTTACAGAAACCAAGCTGCCGGTCACGCGACTAAGGTTAACAGCGTTCACCGAAAAAACGCGTTAGATCAAAGCTTCAATTAGTACAGCCAACGTCACGAGGTTCATTTCCCTGTCCTTCTTTTTCCGCGTGCCCTCTGCTTCTCACGCCGTACGCGAGCGTCCTAAACCACACGGCAGGAGGCCGACAAAACGCGTTAGGCGCAGCAGACGCCTCCGCACATTTCTGGCGAGCTCTCCTCGCAAGAAGGGTCGCACCACCAGAGTAGTGCGCAATCGTCATTCGACCGCACGGTGCGAGAGGAGCCCCGAGTGTCCCCGCCGTGAGCAGTTCTCGCGAGGACGCCGTGCGCGTAGCAATGCCGTCGCGGGGACGGCGGCAGCAGCAGCAGCCGTGGCGGCGGCGGCGGGGGCGGCCCCAGCTGGTCCGGACGTGATGGCCGCTCTCTTCTGCCGATATCTGGGGGCGACAAAGAGCGGAAATGAGGCTCGTTATCGGTGGAAAACAAGGCCCCCAAGCACGAGGAGAACCCATTTCGCGACGGCAACGCCCCTCGCGAGACAAATGGCACCGCCGCCGGGACGGATCTTCGCGTCGAGCCACACCGACCGGCCCTCGAACAATGAGTACCCCCCCTCCCTCCCCCTTCCCCCAATCCCTCTTCTGCTTTCTGTCTCTGCTCGCCCGCGCTCCGCCCCGCTTCTAAAACTTGCAGGCTGTATCGAAGACGCGCCAGTAATAACTCGAATCACCGTTGCAGGCATCTTGCTCGTCGCGGGAAAGATGAGAGCCGCGCTGCGGCAAAAGCCAGCGCTCGGCCAGAACTCTCCTGGCTCTGTGTACCCTGCGAGCGTTGGCGAGCGATCCGCTTCCGAAGCGATCACAAAAGAGAATGCTTCTTCAGCGGGCGTATGGGGGAAGGTTAATACGTCTCCATACTCGACGCAGCGGCCAAAGGAGCTTTCGTTTTCTCCCGTGATCGAGTCTCCCTTCTCCGAGAGCAAACAGTCAGGAACAGTTGTAGCTTCATCTTCTAAGATAATGTTTGTCGCTCTCTTTTTCTTTTCCTCTTTTTTTTTGCAGATCCCCTGTCAAACTTTACTAGATGCCGCAAGGCTCGTCTCCAGCGACCTCATTCAACTTATGCACGAGGTAAAAGGCAAAGCAACCCGGTGCTTCTTGAAAGGAGAACAAACGACAAAGCTGGAACTTACAAAGCAGCGCTACCGCGGAGGTCTCAGTCTGTTATTGCGAGCGCAGGATGTAGGGATACCAGTGTAGCAACGCCATTCCTCTGTGTAGCTCTTTTTTTTTTCACCATGGGAGAGTTTATCTTTTTTCTATTTGTGGTTCCGGACTGCCCATCACTGCCAGAGCTCGCTGCTGCAACGCCAACGCTCATTGGCTAAAAGCAGCGGCTTGGACGGCCCTGGGCAATCCGGGAGGACAAATCGAAGACACCCTCGGTTATTCTAAAGATGCAGTATATTAACAGAACTACGGGATCAATAGAGAAGCAGCTATCCCGTCTTCTCGTAATCACATCCCATCAGGTCACCGATATATGCGTCTTCCGCCATTCCTCTGATCATTTACCAATGCAATAACAAAGTGACGGCTTTATGTAACATTGCTTAGCTTCCTACGTTCAATCTTCCAGAAGCTCCGACCCCGCTCAGGCTCCGAAGCTTAAATGTTACTTTGCACCGATGGGATAGGTTATATTGCACGAACGGGAAAGGTTGCAAGGAAGAGAGGTAAATAGATTGGTGAACTGAAACATTTCAGCTTTTCAGCTGTTCCTATCCAAACAGTCGATGTCTCTTGAGGCGCATGTGTGCTAAAGACAGGCTTGAGAAATAAATATATATATATATATATATATATATATATATATATATATATATATATATATGGTTATCAGTCTATCTTACCAAATTATCAAATTGTCTTACATATATGGCCCGATTCCGAAGAAAACGCGGTTTAAACATGTCGACCGATCTCTGAGGTAGAGCAGCCTAAAAGTGTTAACCCTGTTCGCGGCTCTTATCAATGAAAAAAAAGGAAAGTTCTTTACAATTTATCCGGTGCTGGGCAGAATCGAACCCGCGTCACAGGGGTTCCTCAAGCACAGCACCCCGATGCCTTAGTGCCCGTGGAGTTGGAGAAATTAATTCTTCGTGTTCGCACGTACCGGCACGCCACGTAGCTCGGAGGCCACGCCCGAATTTCACGGGCGCGTCGTTAGATGGCGCAGCGCGTCTAGAGAAAAACGTGAGAGAGGAGCTCAGCTGCAGTACACGCCTCATACGCGACGCGTTTCGGCAATTCGCCTACTTGCGTAGTTAGCGCAGATGAATCTTGCTCGTATTTTTGTTGCATAAATGAGATCACGCAGTGTGTCTTGATCAACTTGGTCGGTGGGGAGTGGCAATGGAGCCGTTCGGTGAGGCCTCTCAGCAGGCGAACTGTTCACTGGCGCAGGTGGACGGGCTTCTGCAGAACACGGGCCAAGGCATCGTGTTCCGCCTGTCCGAAGACGACGAACTGGGCGGCGTAAACATCAGCCTCGGGCCGCTCTCATACCGGTACCGCGTCTACGAGCTGCGGCTGCATTTCGGCCGCACCGAAGACCGAGGCTCCGAGCACTCCGTCTCCGGATTCGTCTTCCCGGCAGAGGTGAGCGGCGCTGCACGGTGCCTGTTCGTTAGTTCGTCGGTTAGGCCTGATTACAAGGGATCGAAAGGGGGCGCTAGCGTAAAAGGCGAGCGTTTCGAACTGCCCGCCTCAGAGGCCGTAATGCAATAGAATTGCGCCGTTCTATCAATCGATCATTATCCATCAGTATCATTTCGTTACAAACACTTCAGCACGGGAAATAAGCATTCGCCGATGAAACCACTGTATACGTTACCCCTTGGGCGAAGCAAAATGACAATCGCGCATGTGACAGTGTGGCCCGCAACATTTTATGTTATCCTGATCGCACTTGAACAGAACTGTGCCGCTAACAGACCGCATGAAGCGCAGAAGGCTTTCGAACGCACGCGTTTTTCCACGCTGCGGCTGCTTAAATATTCGTACACCAATTAGCGCTCGATTCTCAAAAACTCCTTATGCATTTTTTAGGCGCCCAGCATCACGATTCCGCCTTACAATGGATATATACGCGTTTTTATGAGATGAACTTCAAGGAAGGACAAGGCCTTCCAACCTTTCCATTTTTTTTTGTGAGCATCGACCGCATCTTTTGATACCAGCCGGCCGGAACCAGTTCTAATCTGCGTGTCTCTGAGTATGCAACTTGAGGCTCGACGGAGATAACACAGAAAAAAAGAGGAATAGAAGAGGTTGGAATGCCATTTAATCAGGCGTTTGTTTGTTCGTGTGTCTTCAAACGCTTTGTCTTGTCCTTCTGTCTTTATTGCTATCTTTTTTTTTTCGAGTTTCGTGTTCCGTAAGCGATCGCGGAACGATCGAGCGAATTCCTCGCCGAGACAGTGCGATTTCTCGTAACGAGGCGTTCCGGCTGCTCGGATATCGGAAAGCCATCAGGCGATTCTCACGTGCCACTCGTGGCACGGGAAAGGAGATCGCGATTAGCGGCGCGCCTACGCGAGCTCCTCTCCCGCTCAACTTTAAACCCGAGCGATCCGAGTCGAGTCAGCTCGTTGAATTCCACCCGGCGATGCCCACACGAGTGACTCACCGTGGTGAGTTTTGGCGTGATTGGTGCACCGGACAACTGGGGCAGACCAGAAAAGACCGGAACAGAACAGAACGGATTAGAAGAACAGGACGACTATGCAGACCCATTGCAGATTTCGGAATCTATCTAAAGGGAAGCTTTCGGGAACCAGTTCATTAAATGCCTATCAAACTGTTCATATTGTTCAACGTGTTTCGGAGCATCAGATGCGGAAACACCCACGACGCGACCCACGTGTTCCGCGACACCGCGCATTACACTGTCGCCAGAACCATCCCGCCTTATTAAGCATGGAGCAGTCAGCAGCACCGCCAAACGCCGGGAAAGAGGACGTAAAAAGATTCGCCTTAATAAAGGAATTATGCGCTCGAAGGCTTATTTATCTGCTACAGTGAGAACATTCAGGTACCGCTTGTGTCTTTCATTGGGTAAATCCACAGAAAACAATCGGCGACCGGCAAATATGCAGGGATAGTGCTGACGAGGCTACATATATGCCGATGTATTATGTGAGTGATGTCCGGCGTGTGAGCTATATAGCGAGACAGCAACAGCCACGATCAGCGAAGTCTCTGGAGGGTCCGCAAAATCAACTCCTCTCTAGAAGTGACACCAAAGTGCTCTGCTGTCCTTTTTCGCCCGTCCTGAGTTCGTTCAGACTGTCCGCTCTCTTTCAGTAGCCCGCTCCGAAGTCACGCAAGCTTGCATAATAATTAGTTAACAAGATTCGTCGGCACGTCTCCCCGGTTCTCCCTGCTTTACCCGCCGCCATTTGTTTGACGATCTCTACTTGCACCGTGTTACGTGTACCTATCCAGTGCTTCGTACAGCTGACGTTGACCCCAGAGAGCGTGGTTTTTCGGAAAAGAGGCATGTACACACGCACGCACGGACCTCCAAGAAGTCGCAGGTTACTGCCCTTGCTCTCAAACGTAGTACTCCTGCTCATGAGGTGCCACTTGTAGATAGCAGCGTTAGTTAGTGAAATGATTCACACTCACAAACCGTCATTTGGTATACGGATGAGAAGTATAGCAAAATTTGCCCCCTCGATTGCCAGCGCGGAAGACTGCGCGCTTCTCAGTAACAGCTGGCATCTGCGAATGACAGCAATTTAGCGTGTATTTATAGTTTACGCCTGTGTGGTGCTCACCCTCCTGGTGTTGTCCTCACGACCTCATTTTTCTCGGCCCCACAGTGTGCGCACATTGTGTGCCACGACCCTTGCGAATACTGCGCGAGATGTTCTGTTGCAACTGAACAAAATGTCTGTCGAAAGCAACAAAATGTCAGCAGAAACGATTTCCTGCAACGGCCTTTCGTAAGGGGAAGGGGGCCCGTCTTTCGCAGCTCCAGATCCTGGGCTACAACTGCGACCTCTACGCCAACGTGTCTGAAGCCAGGCAACGAGCACAGGGCCTCGTCGCATTAGCAGTTATCATTAAGGTGAGTACACATGCATTCCCCACTGGCATCGCCACCGCACACTGAAATATCAGTACTTCAGTGACGCACTAATGCTCCGTATTGCTGAGTGAACTTTAACCGAGCTGTGTGTTTGGACCTGTCACCTATGTTAGCACGAGAGGAGGGCCCCTACGCGAAAGGCCGAACAGTACAAGTTGTACACGGCATTTGAGCAATGGCGAGGGCGGACGTTAGATGTCGAGTAAACACTCGCATTGCGGCATGCTATCTTTAGTGCGATTATCTTCGGTGTGGTCTTTTTATTTATTTATTTATTTATTTATTTATTTATTTATTTATTTATTTATTTATTTATTTATTTATTTATTTATTTATTCATTCATTTATTTCTGTAGAATACGGACAACCTGAGTAGCCCCAAGGTAGGCTTCACCTCAATCACTCCACAGTACTCCACAGTTTCTACACAACATAAATATCAGTATAGCAGACCTTTTGCATTGCGCATTAGGGAGCTTTAGAAACAGGAGACCCAAATCTGCATGCAAAAGAACACAAAGAGAGCACAAAAGAATGTTAAGCCCCGGAAATAGAGTTGTGTTTTTTTTCCTTACTTTTGCATGTGCTAAGCCGCTAAGGTACATTATTCTAAAACTTCCCATATCTTCATTTGAATGTGACGCCGAGGCTACTGACATGCCCACCAACAACAACGTTCTCGGTTTACAGTTGCCAATTCTCAGTACCACTGTGTATACCATAAAGATAGCTTAAATCGACATTTCGGTTCAGCGTTCCTCCGTCATATAGTCACGTGAAGGGCTTCTTTTCCTTCTTTTTTTTTGTAAGCTCTATGGGGAGCGTGAACACAAACACCCTAAACTGCCGTAAACCTGTTGGCGTACCGCGTTCGTCGCAAACGTAAGCCGATTCAAACTCCGCTCGAGATTACTTATTCAATGAATGACTGGGGATGTCCCCATGTCGACAGTGCAGCACCGCATTGTGTCCAAAGTTAAGCATATAGCTACCGGAGGGGGGGGAGTAAAGCATTGCACTGTAGATTGAATAGCATTCCCGGGCACTGCCACTTGGGGAACTCGTGAGAAATTCACGCCCGTCGAGCACTGCCATCATTGCGGCCGCACACAGCGCTTCTTCAATGAATCATCGCGGTCTTACGACGTAAGCTGCCGCGTGCCGCGGTTTCTTGCGAGGGAAGAACCGTTCGCGGAGATCTGTGAACGCGATCCATACATCACGATCGTAATGAATGGTGCCAGAATTTTCGAAGCGCTGGCCAAAATGAAAAAAGCGACGGCGAGTTTGGCTCTATTTAGGTCACGCCACCTCTCGCATATATATAAGAGCGAGAATTCGTCAGCGCGAGGTCTATCTGGAGGCGAACGAGAGCTTGTTTTCTTTTTTCTTTCGTTGCAAAGACCTCTGGTCACTTGTTTTTTTCTTTTTTCGTGTGTGTTTCTCACAGGGAACGGCCCTCCACTGAAAACCAAAGATGAATGATAAGTTCAGTGAGAAAAATGATCTGAAGCGAGCGCGCAACGTAGATAAATAAATGAGGAAATCATCAACGTTCCACTTATGTCGTACCTGCCGTAATGTTTCAATGGTTATGGCGTTCTGCTTTTGGGATGGAGGACGTCGGTTCGATTCCCGGTAGCGACGGTCCCATTCCAATCGGAACAGAATGCAAAAAAAAAGAAATACGCTCGTGTACTCAGATTAAGGTGAACGTCAAGAAAACCCAGCTCATTCCATGCAGTAGGCGTTTCTGATATAGGCCTCGTGTTCCTTATGGATCGACCAACTACTGTGGCCATAAATCAGGGCGAAGGAACGCAGCCAGCATAATTTTGCCTCCCGGGTAGCGTATTAACGAGATTCGTAAGACAAAGGTAAGTGCCAAGCCTGGTATCGCAACTTTCTCTGTTATAAGGCGGGGTAAACACTGCATCGTGCAGCCGGTGATGCCCTGCACAAATGGGCCGACGGAGCAGGGAACAGATCGCACGACTCTGTCCTTTCGTCTTTTATAATTTATTATTATTCGCCGACCGCTTCCTATTATTGCATCGAGTAAGCGTCGCAGTGCAATCTACAACACTCAGCCACGTGGCAGAGCGGCCATGTCGTTCTGCACGAGTACGAGAGAGTGGGTTCAATCCACGCGGCGGCCGCATATCGATCGGTTCGGAATGCGAAAACAATAGTCTACGAAGCTTTGGATGCACCTAATTTTTTTTTAAATATGTTATGCAGATCCAACGCATACGTTGGAATCTCGTGAGCGGTGATGCCTATTTGATGCTGCAACAAGACTGGTTTGGATTGGTTTGGTTCGATTAGTTTTATGCAATCGTAGTTGGACAAATGCCCGTTCTGGCGGATTGGCCAAGAAGGGGCACACGTTCAGTGGACTGACTGACTGAATTAAAGAAAATAAAGTAAATCAAAGAATCCGCGAAATATAATTCGCCATTCCATTAACAGATCGGTGTTCTTTAGAGAAGTGTGTGAGCCGACATTATATGTACAGGTCTTACTCGGAAAGCAATTTTTTAGTTACGCAGAGCAAAGGTTTGCATATTTGGTCAGCACACAAGGGTTCTATAAGTCACTTCACGGGTGCTTTCATATATTTGTGGATATAAATACCTTTCTATTTATGCCAACAAATATACCCGACGAAATAGAGATCAACCCAGCAGCAAGGCAGGCATGCCAAACCGGAAAAAAAGAGGCAGATAAAGCTTCGCTTAAAAAAAAAGAAATAACTCGCAGGTTTATCCGGAGACGACCTCTACGCTGTCTCGCTTGGCCCCGTGCATGGCTTTCGCACCATGAACATTATCAATCATATTCAGTACCCCCTACACTAATGTACTCTAAATTTTCGCGGTACACTTTTTTCTTATGCAGAGATTGTGCTTCTCTATATTTTTAAGAGGAAGGTTTACCACAGGAGCTACAATCTGCATACGTGCGAACGAAGAAATTGTTTTGTTTGTCATTGACTGTACCGACTTTGACAATGTTTGTTGTACGTAAAAAGAAATAATTAATCTACCGGCTGCAGGATGCGGAGTATCTATTAGAACATTTATTTTGGAAAAATTGTTCCATATTGCGACATCAAAAGGACAGTTACACAAAAAATCTTGTAGCCAGCATATTTTTTTCTGGGTTTATCGGATCGATGTCGACCCGTAGCTACAGCGTCGTGCCAGAATTCCTCCGAAAACGAAATCCCCTATTATATACAATTTTAAGGCGACAAAATTAAAATGCGTGCCAAATGCAGTGCGACTTCTTGGCGTGCTGTTTGTATACAAGCCATACTTTCATGTCGTAAACATCGGAGGAATACTGTTCACAAACCGCTGGCACACACGCCGGTCACCTTGGTCCAGTGGTCGCTATCCACGCAAGGACCGTGTCTCGCCGAAATCTGGACGCTGGCCGAATGGACCATTCTTACCTCTTTCGCCCCGCACTTGTCCGCAATCCACACGGGATAAATAAGCTTGGTTGCTTGTAGTCGTTGTTATTGTTGTCGCTGCTGTTGTTGCTCGGTGAGGAAAGGTTAGGTCAGGGTGCTTGCCGTCGCTTCTGTCAGAACGCGCAGTGCCATTAGTTCTCACATTTTCTCCCCTATTATGCCATCGTTTGAAGCTTTCGTTATAGAGACCGCAGTGCGGCTTCCGCTACTGCACCGACCCACGGATGAGTGATACCTCAATATCACCACGTGACGCTCTCGACACCGAATTACCATGACGTGCAGAGGTTGCTTTTGAAGATAAAGCCTACGTCAAGAAGCTTGGCGTCTTTTCCGACCTCGTCACAATGAAATGGCTTATATTTTTTTTCTTGGTTTGTTGCACGTTCGAGGAGAAATTGAGGCTCACACTGAGTCGATTACGAAGTCTGCGGATACCTTGCAGGCGTATCTCCGTTTTGTGTCAAGGGCACGCGAGAGCTGCGCCGCCTCTGCCCGACGCCTGCGTGCATGTGTCAGTTGCGCGAGAAAAATCTAGGGACTGCGCCTAGGTACACGCTTTGCTCCGTTCGTCCCTAGCCGGTGGAAATGCGCACTGCGCGAGAAGCGGCGCTTATACAGCGACCTGTACAGAGCCAGTAATAGCGAAGCATACAACATTGGTCTGCGGGTGCTTTACTGCAGACCCATGTATGTTATTATCAGCAGCAGCAAACGCAGCACGGGTGGTTTGAACGCGCTAATAATTGCAGGAACAAATGAAGTACTGCAAAGGACAACTGGGAACGAATGACGTCCCAGCAGCGCCGTCACCGCTCTGGCGCGAGTGAGAGGCGGGGTTTGGTTCGGACGCGGTCGGCCGTTCATCTTCCCTCGTTCCACCCGTTGGGTTGCTGTTTTAATGAACCTTTCCCAATTATTAAGTGCGAAGTCGCAGGCGTCGCCACCATGGTGCGAGGAAAAATTATACTTTCATATTTTTAAATACGTTGTGAGTCTGCTGTACGATCAACACGGTCACCCCGAAGAAGACGACGAACGGGCCCTTGCTAGAGCTCCGTTGCGCCACTCCGCGCGCCAATAATCAAAGCGGTGGGCGCTCCCACCGCGTTCCCCTAGTCCAGGGCTCCGCTGAGGTAGCTGCTCTGCGTGCACGCCTTACTAGTCCTTGAAGAGAAGATGGAAGATTCCATCTGAAACCGCAAAAACCACTGTAAAATAGAGCAAATGAGCGTTTTTCACCACCACCACCACCACCACCCACCGCGTTCTTCTAAGGTGATTGCCCTTGTGTTACGCTTCAAACTTCCACTGAGTGCTTGTCCCCTCGAGGGCTTTGCCTCTGTGTCACAGTTCGAGCCTTCAAAGTTCCATTGAACTGTTGACCTCTTCCCGCGGGTTGTAGTGAGGGGCCCGTTGGCACCGAGCGCCAGCAATGAAAGACTTCTTCAGCGACGAGAAGGAATGCGACGCGGGTGACGTCAGCCCCTAACCCGCGTTATCCTACCAATCATGGGTGCATATAAGGCATAACCTGCCCATTGTTAGAAGAGAGAGT
This sequence comes from Dermacentor albipictus, assembly GCF_038994185.2. Lineage (NCBI taxonomy): Eukaryota > Metazoa > Arthropoda > Arachnida > Ixodida > Ixodidae > Dermacentor > Dermacentor albipictus. The sequence goes on along the minus strand of NC_091823.1, from coordinate 31,083,525 downwards.
CGCCGCCAGTCGCCCCCTAGGTCTGGTGTGCTCTTACCGCTACACGTACGCTATTTTCTGCTCTATCTGTACATACTGTACAAAGCTGTTCGGTTCCTCTTCGTCTGCTCCAAAAGTCTGCCTTTCGTTCTCCACCCCGAAGTCGCAACAGCTCTCAGCTATGCCGGTCAGCGCTGCAATTGCTCTCGTAAATATACCTTGTAAGTAGCCTTCAGTATAATTACTGTTTTATTAGCGTATTATCTTTGTACAAGTGCGCACTGTCACCAGAAATAACCAAGAAAATGCGCCCAATCACCACTTTTGTTTAAAGAGCACTGGCAATAAAGGATGTGGCAGTTTCTTTCAATCTGCTTACACAGGATATATTAGAAAAACTGTCTACGGTTGTTCGTAGTTACGTTTAGTCACGGAGCTCGTCTCTACGTTTCTACCCGCAAACACTGCTGCTTCGCCCGGCGCAAGACAGAATGAAAGCAGTATTTTTAAAGCCGTGTCGCTTTATTACAACGTAGAATCGTCTGTGCTACAACGTTATTTGCAAAGTGATCAACAAAGAAGAAGAATGAAAGAAAAACGTCGTGTTACATACCAGGTCAAGAAGCTGGTGCTGAGTTACCGGGATTGTTTGTCAAGTGACCAAGCTGCAATCTTCTCGTGACGTTTGCACTTTGCTACGACAAAAAGAGCTGTGGTCGAGCCTGGAAAACAAACAATTAAAAAAGATACATAAGCAAAACAACTTGACGAACAGCGAAATGAAGACACGTTACTAGTGGCCAATCCGGAGGCAATTCTAAACGAACCGTGCGTCGTGTAGCTCAACGTAAGGAACATCTAGACGTTTATTTCATACACCTGAAGAAAAAGTGTGTTTGACCGGTACGATCGAGGAATAACTGGAAAACATCGTCAAAGCACTAAATTGTATGTCCGAGACGTAGTGAACATACAGCTACAAGAGAAAGAAAAGTTATCGTGCAAGTTTTCTGCTGAGTCAGTAGCAGCCGCGGCACACGATTCAATTTGTAAGTAACACAGCGCGCTTTCTTGCTAATGATTATGATGCGGCGCTAATGTAAATGCTGGCATACGCCGAGCGATCACTCGAATGACAGGCATTCAGCTCAATGAATTGCTGACAAGGTTTGTGTAGAGCACGCGGCTATTTACAAACTGCACTGCGTGCACCTGTGGCCATTTTCGGCCACATGTGCATTTCTTATTAGTGTTGTGGTTAACGGCCAGCAAATAGAGACTAAACGACAAAAATATCTCGGGTTATGTGTCACAACACATATAATGCCGCTTTACAGGTTCAAAATGGAATGCTGTAGCGTCAGAGCTCTGATAAATTATTGACTCAAGCGAAATATTTCTTTATTGTTTTACAGTGTCTTTCACTTACTACAGCGAAATATTTGTACGTATCGGGCTAAGTAACGACGAGCGCAGAATAGAATGAGCAAGAATACACAGGACAGTACACGCACGCGCAGTGAGCGCATGCGTGTACTTTTCATTCGGAAAAACACGTGACAATAACGACGGATTCCTCTGTAATTAAACTTCTTTCTATAATATACGATGCTAGGAAGGCGAATTCGAGGAAGGAATTGCAGTGCGGCAGGTCGACGTCTTTCAGCACAAGCACAGCTGCGACCGTGTTGTCCTCAAACTTATTTATTTATTTGTTTATTTATTTATTTATTTATTTATTTATTTATTTATTTATTTATTTATTTATTTATTTATTTATTTATTTATTTATTTATTTATTTATTTGCAATAACTCAAGGACCCTGTGCACAGGGTACTGCGTACAGACCACAGGGTCTTTGAGGGTCCACTGCTCGAACAGCGCTAAGACATTCTTGGTACCAGTGACAGACATAGAGAGAAGGCATAATTTATTGAGTAGACGCAGAAAAGTGGTCCCGAGATAACACACCTCTACAGCCTATCACTTTGCTCAGAGTGAAGGGAAGCCGAGAAAAAAGGAGGGCCTCGAAGAGCGATGAAGAGATTGGATAGCGGGATGCGAATGCATGCAACGATCGTGTCCGAAGGAGCCGTTCAAAGCCTCGAAGCTAAAAAAGAGAGTCTTGATGCGTCGTTTCGCTTCGGCCTAAGGCCCAGTAACACTTTTTCGCACAATGACTTGTTGATTGGCACTAACATAAGTGTCAGTGCCTGTCGTTCACAGTGTTGTTGAGGACAAGCAACAAGTACGTTCTTCATTGTCAGTGACAGTCAGGTTTCGGGAAAAGATACGTGCGCTTCAGTACGTCGTTGGCCGCATTTGTAATTTATGTTCTTGCGGAGGCCTCGGCGTAAAGCGTTAATTTACGTGTGTGTCTTTGCGAACAGCAAGCGCTTTTGTGATCTGCGTGCGTGCGTGCTAGTGCATGTGTGCGAGTGTGTGTGCTGTCAATCATTGCCATAGCCAGTGAACAGTTACGCTGGCGGCCGAACGCAGACACAGGCAATCAATCAGGCACCGGCGCCAGATGTGCCTAAAATATTTTGGCTCCCATCACGTCAGCCTTTTATTTCTCTTTCGTTTTCTTTTTGCATTCACTTTTGCAGGAAAGCGGCTGAAATGATATGCATTCTCACAGTACTTATTCATGCGTGCACCTCTCTCCTTTTATTTCGTTCGCAGCTACGAGACTCCGCCAACGTAGAACTTCGGCTTCTCACCAGCCAACTGCTGCACCTGGCCTTTAAAGGTGAGAGCGCGCGACAACGGACACGAAACGATTACCCTCGTAGAAATCTTTATATTATCGATCGTCGCTTCTGTTTTATTTCGTTACGTTAAATTATTTTATCTCAAATGTCTTTATGGCTTTCTCCTCGTTTCTACATTTATTTAATGTTTCTTTCACCCACGCCCTGATATGCAAATCTTTATTTTGGTTACACTCTTAACAAAAACGCATGTGAAACCCACTGCTTCTTGGCCAATTCCCGTATATAGTATAGGCATGAGCCAGTGTTTGGAAACGAGAACAAGACTTCTGCCACCGGTTTCAGTGGGAGAGCTCTTTTGTACAGGTCTCTGACGAGCGAGGCAGCGTATTGTGTTTTTTGGCACAGAGCCCCGTACGTAGACCAGGGTTTTCCAGCGCACGCACAGTGCTCAACGATGATTGAAACGCGATATACGGAATGCGCGGCTGCCGGCACTTCTTTGGGCTGCAGCGGTGGGCCGGTGCGGACGCCGAACTGGTGTACCTATTTGTGTCCCACGAAAGCGAAGAGCGTCGCGACGCATTGCGACTGCATTCGGCTTCTCGGCAATCACCCGGCGGTCAGCCGCGGTGCATGAAAGCACCGGCCGCCTGGCGGAAAGGGTATCGCGTTTCAATCGCCGAGCACTGTGCGCTGGCAGCGACCTTTTCTCATTTGTTTTTCCATGGAATGCGGGAAACTGGCAAGAAAGAAATGACCGCGATAGCATAGCAGGTCAGTCTGTACACTGATCGCATGCTTGCAACCCGGGTTCTCTCGTCGTGACTTAGTCGACGGCTGCCCCTTCGTCAAACCCACAGCCACCTGCGCTGGTCGCGCGCACAAATTTATTTATTTTTATTTTATTTGTACATACCGCAGCCCCTATATGGGGCTATCGCAGGAGTGGGTTAGACAAAAAAAAAGTCATACAAAAAAACCAAGTAAACAATAACATCAAAAATTCACAAGAAATAAGGCAGATGACACAAATGAAACTCAAAATAGCAGCAACACTGAGAATTAGTACAAAAACGAGAATGAGTAAATACACTTTAACAACAAGAAAATACATAAAATCAGGTGTGGTTAACTTTTAACAGGAAATCGTTTAATGGCAGTTACCTAATTGTTGACCTAGTGCGAGTGACCTAATAGCGAGTGAGGCCGAAATTTGGTGAGCTCGCTCAATGCGCGCGTGCGAGAACAAACTATTCCGGGCCCTGTATTCACAAAAACAAAAGGTCTTACGGTGCTTTTGTTCGTAAGAGAAATTTTCAGTCACGGCACTGGTCCTTTATATTTGCGGAGGCGTGGCTGGCCTATGCGCAAGAGGTCTTATGAATGAGGAGCTTTGTGAATTCGGCCCCTGCAGTCATCTGGACAGTGTGGCTTTACCGCGGCAAAAAAGTCGCACCTTTATTGATGAAAAGGAAAGAAGCCCGCTTCCACGTTAAGTCCACTCGTGTAAGCAGCTCTTGATTGTTTCGCGGTCGATACTATGCGCGGAGCTTTTTGCTGGTTGTTTGTCGTAAGGTGGAGGCGAATTCAAAATCACCGCTTTTTCAGTCCTAACCTTCCCTATAGTGCGGTGCGCCCTGAGTAAACGTTCATTACACTGAAAAGAAACACAAAATCAGTTTAGATCAATTAGGTATTCATTCAAAACTCGATTTCTTGTTAATTTCGCGGTAAGATGTTGATTATTAGAAGAAATAAAAATTAAAAAATTCAGTTTTCTTTTTCTTTCTTCAATTTCATTCCGAAGTCTCTGCGCCGGTACGTCGGTGTGACGTCACGAATTTCGAAGTAATTCTTTTATTTTTGTGTTTGGGCTCTCCTCGTTTAGTAAAAGTTCTTGAATCTTGGTAAGTTTAGTTGTCAGGCCCTTTAGAAAATATTATTTTAGGGCATATTAGGGATGAATATATGACTAGGCTCGAGCGTACATCGCTAAAAGGCATGACGTCATGTCGAGTTGGTGCGGGAGCTTCAAGGCGCGGCACGAAGTATGTGCACCCGCCTTTTGTTTTTGCGTTGATTCTGGCCTACCGAGCCTCTTCTTACTGGCAACAATTATTTATTTTTTTGGCGTTGTAGAAGGGTGACTTACTAACGCAGTTCAAATATTTTTCCCCCTCTTTTGTGTTTCTCCAACAATAGTGGTGAAAGAATCCACATCACATTACAAAAGTCAAAAAGCCTTTTTGTTTTTCTTTTTTGTTGCATTTTGAGTTTTTCCATCGACACTAAGACACTTTAAAAGGAGAAAAACGACAATAAAAAGGGGAAAAAGAAATATTAAAAAGTAAGTGAAGCATAGACTATTTCTAGCTCCAAATTCAGATAGGACGTCACGAAACGTAACGTTTCGATTTGCGTCCGAAATCTTCAAGAGCTCCCTCACCCGCCTACACTTACACACTTTTCTTTTCTTTTTTTTTTTCTCGTGTTTGCACTAGTTCAAGCGCTCGGTGCTGAACAAAAAGCCTCTCGGCAAGTACGAGTGAATGAGGTCTGAGCTCTCTTTCCAGAAGTGATCCCTCCTTCCAGTTGCAGTGGTGTGTTTTCTTTTATATTGAACAACCACGTACGAGCACGTTCATTTTAGACTGCGAAGTGCCTCGTGTCGCCAAGCTCACACACTCGGCTAGCTTCCCAGTGCAGCGGCCGCCTATAAGCAGCCTGTCCACTACCAAACGATTCCATGTGGTCCCAACAATGCGTGGTTTTGTCAACTTAACACTTAACGCTTGAGCAGTAAGAGAGTTAAACCTATTTATTGACCGTTAGTTCAAACAACCACTGCGATTCAGACAAGTGGGAGAAGCAAATTGAGGAAACGGAAAGAGAAAAAAAATAAAACGTTCGCACTGGTAAATGCTTGCGCGGAACGTCGTCGTATTTGATCACACGTACCATTACGCTATCAACATGCACAGTAACGCCGCGTTCACGCCTGAAAACAACAACGTACATTTTCTGTATTTCACAACTCCATCGGCGCACAACCTTAATTTGAATCGCAGTGCGTCCAAATCGCAGTGTAGAACAGACGACACCGGGCACTGGCTGCTTCCTGCTGGCCAATTTCTATGAGCTTGGACCCACAAATTGCGTGCGCCCTTGCCTGTCGCCAAATCGACTGAACTACGGAACATACCATTGGTGACCGGCAGGCGACACAGTCGTGCGGCTTCCTAATTTTGTTAGTTGCCGTTTTTTGCCCAACTGGGTAAAAACGACTAATATAGGCAGTAGAGCCGGGTCTTTTCCTCGTGGACGACAACAAAAATAAATAAAGAAAAACGCTTTCTCGGAGGACAACATAAAGCCCAAACTGTGGGTCGTGTCCTGGATCAAGCGTGTGCTCCTCATAGGTCTTTCGGTGCAGCTCGGGGAAAGTCGTAATATCAGTTTCCGGACGTTCGCGCATCCAATTCCCATTGCGCAAAACCGAGTGCGCTCTCCAGCCCGCTTTCCCCACTCCACACATCTTTTTTGACCCAGAGCCACGGCGTCTCTTGCCACATCTGCGGGCACCACTTAGTGGTGCCACGGGTTCGTCGCGAACGAGTCGGCGTCTGCGCAGCAAGCGCTGTATGGCTAGGTGTAGAGAATGCAACTCTCGCCCCACCCCCCTCCCTCTCCCGAGACCTTGGTGTTGGTCCGGCGTTCATTCGGTGGCGCGGTGCGAACCACGTGTTGAGCGGGCGAGATGCTTCTTCCAGCGGCGATGGGCAATCCTCGTAATTGGGCTCCGATCCATCGGCGGCTAATGAGGCCTCCTTCTAATCGGTCGCGCGGGATGCCTTTCGGGAACCGAGCGCCTATCGATGAGAGTGGACGGCAGCCGGATATGCTAGCGGCGGTGGCGGCTGCCACAGCAGCGCCACGAGCTGGGAGGCGGGTCGGTCCCTTCGTCGGAACGATGTGAAGCCACGACGCTCTTTCTCTTTCTTGTTTTTCTCGTCAGATGCTCGTTAGATGCCTTCTTGCAGCGTTTCCTTGCTTCCCTTTTGTTCTTGTTTTTTTCCATCCTCATTTCTCGCACTTCCCCATAAAGCTTCGGGCTCCGACCTCCAGCAGTAGCTTGTCTCGGAGGAACGCAAAGAGATGGATGCTTCGCGTACGGATCACGATGCACCGGTCTCCTGCTGCAGCGTCGGTGCTGTCCCAATTAAGAGAACGCACGTGGATGTCGAGTGCTTCTGAGAGTGAACTCCATTCCGTCTATGAGGAGACGTGGAAGGGGGACGGGCGGGAGGGGGGGGGGGCGGAGGAGGGGCGAGGAAGTTCGCCAGTGAACATAGCGCTGACCTTCCAGAGTTCCGTTGCGCGAAAAAAAGAAAGCTAATAAGATGAACGGAAGTGGGCGAGAGATAAGGCAACTTCCGAGATTATGTCCAAGTTTTGTCGTTTTGATCTTCTGATGCACTTGCGGCTGTTAATAGGTTCCTGCTCAGACTCGGCTACTAAAGCTGCTCTTAGACACGAAGTCCAGTGCCATCTGAACTAATACGCACCCGGGCTTTAATGGTGATGCGTTCGTTCTGTTTCGTACTAGCGTGTACGTGCTCGTGTTTCCAAGCCAAGTTTGGCAACGAGCACCGAGCGTAGGTTACAGGACAGGGACGAAAACGTGAACACATCTGCGCAGGTGGAAAAGCAAACGTTAATATCCTGTAGCCATCCATGGTCTTTGCTCCGGCTTCTTTACGTACTTTGCTGCGTACATCTCTAAACCGAGACCAAATCTTAACTGACAATCTTATATGCGCGTTCTGCCTCTATAGAACAGCCTTTCAATAATACTAATTAGACGCCTGCACGTTCATTTGATCGGAAGGGAGCTATGTGCCCCAAAGCAACACAGTGGCCTATGAAATATGCCGTGGTGTAGGGATTCGGATTACCTTCAACGTTATAGGGGAACCTTCAGCGTTAACCTAAACCAAACAGCCGCTAATATAAACTAATGTCAAGCAACAACACAGTTCATGATTGCTCTTCGACCTCTTGAATCTCTGGAGGAGTACGCACGCTTATCCAGAGGAGACAGGCTCTAGAGACGTGGATTACGAGAAGACTTGCCGACTAATAAAAAACAGGTCGGAGTGCTTAGGAAACAGAATTAGTTTACTCTCGCACCAGTGTACTGAATACCGACCCCAGTCGCCATCTGTCTCCGTGGCCAGCGCTGGACCTGCGGATTGGATGAAGGAGCAGGTGCCGTATACAACGCCCTAACGAGTGAACTCGGGTGGCAAGTATGCGATAGGAACAGGTATATTGCTATGTGGGGCCGTTCTCTGCGACCACACTGTAGTTCCAACGGTTCCCGCAGTCCCCAACGAAAGATGACTGTCGTCTACAATAGTTGCAAACTCTGATTTATAGCAGGTAACCTGAAGTCACGATGGGCCGCTTACCTTCATTCTCGAAAAGGAAAAAGTACAGTCGATGCCTTTTACCAATACTGTACCTTTGTGGCTTTTGGATAATAACGAAGGAGCTTGAGTAGAAGCTAAAGAACGTGCAAAGAGCGATGGTGGCGAAGAATGAAAGGCATGACCTCGAGAGGCAGAAAAGTGACATTATACATTAGAGAACACGCTAGGACAGCCAGTATTCTAGATAATATTAAGAGAAAGAAACGAAGCTTAGCAGCTCGTGTAATGCATAGAGCAGACGACAAGTGTTTCTTTAGAACAGGATATGTTCGAAGAGAACTAAAAGGCTGTAGATAACGGCAGCGGTTTAAAGCGGGGGTGAGGCAAAGTTTGAGAAACTAATCGCAATCCCACCATTCGCTGCATATAAGCGGTCCACAACTGAGAATTTCGAGAGCTCTCTGTTCAAGTGCGTAGCTGTTTCCGTACAACTTTGTGGGAGCCCTGTGTCTGGCCTTCAAATACCACCTTCCTGCAAAAAATAAATAAATAAATAAAACTAAAAGGAGTGATCATGCGACCGGCATTCGCAGGGTCCCACGTGGCCGTAAAGTCGGTGTCTATCCGCGACCTGCTTCCTGACACGGACAGTTACATGACCTACGAGGGTTCGAGCACGACGCCTGGCTGTGAGGAGACGGTCACCTGGATCCTGATGAACCGCCCTCTGTACATGACGCGCCAACAGGTACGCTTGTCGGCGCTACTCAGCGCTTCGCTTGCCCAAGTCTGTTACCTCTCGATGACTCTCTCTTGCCCCGCTTGAGAGGATCCGGCGCCAAGCGGCGTCTTAGCCGAAATTCTTGAGCGTGGCCAGCTGTACACAGGCGTTTCGCGGCACACTCGTGCGCACTGACTTGAGCAGTTCACTGTGAACCCTGTTGACGTTAAAGAGACCAACTAATTAAGTGTTAGTTTACATATCGGGCGAAACCGTTGCGCTATACTTTAAGTGGATGCGCAGAAGTCCTGTTCAAAAATTAGTGTGTTTTTTTGTTGTTGTTACAAAGCAGCATACATCTAATTTTTCCGCTTGGAACAGGAGACCTAGCGAAAAATTTATTCTGGTTAACTACAGTGTTGATTCTCTCCTGTTTCCTCTATCTCTCTCTCTCAACTGTGTTATCTATTTTTATTGCAAGCTTGATGCATTTATGTTATGCTCTTTCTTTCCTCAAATTGTATGCAAATAAACTAAAGAAATAAATACAAAATTTGCTAAAATGTCCAGTACATTATACCTTTTCTATTCTGTGCCGCAAAGCTAGTCAAAATTTGCTGCCTGCATGCCGAGCAAAATACTTTATTTCCTGTGTGTACTTAGGCATACTTCACAAGAACACCTTGATGGGCTAGTTGGTGCATATTATCGTAACTGTTTACAAAAAGGAAGAAAGAACACAATCACAGAAGGATACATTTGCAAGACAATTGCACTCGTCCTGCCATAATGCCCTTGTGTTGTTGTAGGTTTCTTTTCATTTCTTCCTTTTTTTTTCTGCATACAAGTATGATAAAAAATTACAGGTAGGAGTATCCGATGAAAAGCTTCTTCGTTTTTGTGTGTCTTATTCATATGTGAACGAGCCCTGAACGTGATTCTCCGCTGTGCCCCCCCTTCTCACTCTCTCTCTCTCTCTCTCTGGAGCGCAGCTGTTCGCCACGCGGAAGCTGATGCAGGGTGACGCGTTCCACCCGAAGGCACCGCTCGGGAACAACTTCAGGCCCACGCAGCCACTCCACGGCCGCGTCGTTCGCACCAACATTGATATTAGGAGCGATGTGAGTACGACTGTCGACTGATCTCCGCGGCAGGCAATGGCTCGCTGGAGTAACTACGCGCTGTTGGAGTGTACGTGCATCGGATAGCCGCCATTACGGCTGCACAATCGGCATGAGTGTTGCCGCCTGCGTACACCCACAGCGCGAGTGAGCTTCGGACTGTTTCAGCAAATTGTGGGCATGGCATAAGATGATGATGATGATGAATCCTCATAATATGGCACAAACCCACTATGGGGCATAGGCCACGAATCGGGTGGTAATATGATTGAATGAATAAAAGAATTTGGTTAATAAATAACTAACACAAAAAGTAAAACAAATATATAATCCAAGATGAAAAATAAACTGTGAATACATGAGTAAAACTAGTGATCAATACTATTGTAAACCTTGCGTTGATAGGAATACTAAATTATTTAAAAATACATATACTTGGGTAAGGTAAATTTTTGAACAACAATACTAGAAGGATTTAAACTGTGTATTTGTGCTTTTATATTTTTGAATTTCGTAGACTGAAGTAGAAGTTAATCAATTGTGGAAACTAAGAACTATTAACAAGGCATTCTTTTTGTGCCACATAGAAAATTATAAATGGCTGGGCATACGTTCCTGTGGCTGTATCCCCATTCTGTTGCTTCAAGGGAGAGAATAGTAGTGCTGTTTAAAGGTAATCCTAAATTTTGAAGTGGGATTTCTAGACATAGTTTTCGGTGAACAGAAAATCGCCGACAATATAATAAAAAAAATGATCTATACATTCCGGTTCATAAGAACTGTAGAAGCTGGGCTTATTCCTTTTTTTTTCTTCTTCGTCTTATTTACGTTTCTCGAGAGTGAGACACCGACTACGCGCGTGTGTTCTTTAAATATGCATCTTTCACTACGGGCGATCAGCACGTAGCATCGCTCACTGACAGTCGCCACCTCGAAAACGCACGCGGCGACATGAACATCAACTTGCCTTCTGTTGCCTAAATCGTCATCAGTTCTGATACACTTTGTTCCTCTTCCACTTGACGCCCTTTACTCTCAATTTTCACACACTCCGCTTAATTACTACTGCCTTCTTCATGCATCATTTCTAAGACTATTTGCGTATGTCCTCTCGAATTGCTGGTACCTTAGCGCTTTGCAATCAGATAAATGCAGACGAAAATGGCGTGTGCCATTTTTCTTCCTTCTCTCTCTCTCTCTCTCTCTCTATATATATATATATATATATATATATATATATATATATATATACATACATACATACATACATACATACGTACATACATACGTACATACATACATACATACATACATACATACATACATACATACATACATACATACATACATACATACATACATACATACATACATACATACATACATACATACATACATACATACATACATACATACATACATACATACATACGTGCGTGTGCGTGTGTGTGTGTGTGTGTGTGTGTGTACGCGTGTGTGTCCAATTCTCTTATTCTCTCCAATAAGCATGACAAAGCGCCATCCTTTCTAAATAAACGCTTTGTCATCAACGTATTTCGAATGCTGTATTTAGTTCCTATGTGAGTACCTATAGGATCGCCTATAGGATCTAATAATTCCTGCTTCCAAACACTTATGGTTCACTTTTTCACCTTCTCCCCTATCAGGACTGCCCTGGAATGCAGGTCAACAAGTTTTACCAAGGTACGTTCCTGTCTATCTCCTTCCCATCGTTGCGCTGACTGTGTTCTCCCGTTTATATCGAAATAACAATCCGAAATCGGGAGTGCGTCACGTATACCCTCGCGAAACGAAGGACGGATTCATAAAAGATGCGCTTCAATATAAGAGATTCGGAGGCGCCACTCACTGTCCGAGCAACTCGTTGTGCCTCCCCTCCTCTTTTTTTCCTTCATTTCATTTTTAAAAAAGCTACGATGTAGAAATTAAGGTATCGGAATTCCAAAAGAAATCAATATTTCAAATCTATACGAAAAGTAAAGCAGTTTCAGGATGAGTGCACGCTTCCATCCAGGCGCAAATGGCTGGCCCTTTGAAGTATACGTTCACCTCGCTGAACTTATTTCCTTAAAGCGTAGAAAGGTAGCAGAATAAAGAAGGGTACTACATTGACGCGCAATCACGTCTAAGAAAGCGCGGAAATAGATGACATTCATTGCCTGTATGCCAGTATAGTAAATCTGTAGTACGCGACCGTATACAAAACATCTGACATTTTCAAGTTTTGATAAACTAAACGTTCACGTTTCGAAAACGTTGCGTGTATGCGAATTTCCGCAACTGGCTTTGCCAGTGAGCGCTGTGGAACCTTCTCCACTCGAGAACGAACAGATTTAGTCCAGCGTGCACCAGTCTTCCACGTCCTCGCTAAAACTAAGTAACAAAATAACGCCGCCTCGAGTTAATACTTATATATTTTTTTTCTTCGCCGTCTTCCCTGTTCAACAACGCTTCGCGCTCAGTTTAGGAAATTTGCATTGAAGAGTTGGTGCACTGGGCTCGGCCCAATGCGGGCAGCGGAAGCGTCAAAGTCTATCTATTCTCTACGTTGCAGCGAACCTGGATCTCCTCAGCCGATAGCAGCCGTGGGCGGACAGTGACGGACGGATGGAGCACAACGTCGGATCCGATAGAAGAAAACGCCGCCGACGGGATTCGATCCTTCGGAGATTGCGCTCCCTGCGCAACGCAGACAGACCCGCCGCCGTGACCTGTACGCTAGGGTGCTCCGGGAATCGCAACACCAAGCTGACGATACAGTGTGCCCTCGCGCAAACCAAAGTTTGGTTGACCGAAACTGCCCCCAAACACAGAACTGTATGAGTGCAGTTTTGACTGATCTCTCGTGATTTTTCTCGTCACAATAATTAGAACACTCTGTATAAGTGGAATATGTTTCGTTCGCTTCTGTTTAAAGCAACCAAAACGGAGGATTCCTTGCTGTGATGAACGTGAGATGTTGTTACGCTTTACTTGCGGCGCTATATTTCGAGGTGAGAGAAAACCCGGTGTAGCCATGATTATCCCATCGGCAGGTTTCAGTGTGTAACCGCGCAACTATAGTTGCGGTCATTCGCACTAAACCTTCGCTATGTGTATTGCTGAGCTTGCTTACTAAAACGGAATGGCATCGTAATGACAGAGAGCGTCTCAACGTTGTCACGTAATCTCGCGGACAGCGTGTTCAGTGGATATTTGATGGACTGATAGATTGATGAGACGCGACCATTCAATACGATGAGGGCGCCCGGTTAAAGCGGGACAGAGACAGTTAGATATATTTGCCAGATATACTTGTCCTGTAGAACTTATTAAGGATGGGTTTGATGGTGATGAACATCCGGACGACTATCATGGTCATGACTGTGATGTCGTTTTGCTGTGTCAGTTATCATGGCGCAATAGTGCAACAGCGGCTCCACTTCGCTTGGTGGCGGCAGTGTTTCGTTCGTTTTCTGAAGAAACCCACCCAGCTATGCCGACCTCTCAAGTTCGTGCGTAAGTTATTTGCAACGTCCGTGTACGACATGACGAAAGCGCCGATAAAGTGACAGTGTCGATCTTTCTCGCGTAGTATGTAGTACAAAGGTAACAAATGTTTCGATTTCTTGAGCTCTCGACGCAACAACGTCATCGACGGCCAAAAACAAAGCCGAAGCTTCGGTAATCGGTTGTCATCGAGTTCAAAAGCTTCTATATTTTTCTGATCGATAGAAGCCCGCTAAGAGCAGACGCTGTTAATGCTAACAGTGTTATTGCTATTGTTCGTTGATTCATCAGAGCAGAAAAGAGAGACAGAGAGACAAAGAAAATGAGATCAGTGTGGTTAACCGGAACAGAAAATATGGAAACATTAAACTGAGGGACAGGAGAGTGGGTGATGAAAGCGCTGCTAAGATTCTTAAGGGCGACAAATCTGCACAAATGGTTTTAGCCTTAATTCCTGTTCATTCTGTGCCGCGTGATCCTGTGCTGTGATCACGTGCGATGCTTGTGAGCGCACGTGATCGTGTTCCCTGTGCTCTCTGTCTCTTTCTCTCTCTCTTCGTCTTATATTATACCAGAAAGGTTTGTGTTTCTGTCACAACCAAAAGGAGCTGCGTCAATGGTGGGCTATTCATTCGTATGAAATTCCTGCGTAGCGTTTTTGTGCATTCGGTTTTGAGCACTCATTGTAAATTGTAGCAAAAATGTCGCAGAAGAACTATTAACTCTTGTTCTCTGTGCCAAAGTCCCGCAAACGGTCATTTTATGCTCCTTGACAAAGTACTGTCTCATCGATATCGTTCATTATGCTTAGCTAGAATAGGACACCTCATGTTCTTCCAACGCAAAGCAGCAGGTGCACAAGCTGCACTGCGTGGAAGCGGGTAACTCGGAGAGCAGGGGCTCCTAGAACAGCGATCACACGCAAAGGCCGCTCAAACACTCGAGGAGCGATTTGCGTCACCGCTCACTCGACATTCGAAGTTTTAAAACGTGCAATAGACAGAAAATTCATTCTCAGTTTCGTCACTTAGAGACTGATTTGAAAAAGAAAAGAAAACAGGGCCCAGTTCCCACGCTTTATTCTTGAGAGCCGCGTTGATATTGGAGGGAACGCTTGCAGGTATTGATTTGCGCGCAGTACGTGTGAAAAGTGTGACAGCTACCACCCGGACAAACGCTACTGGTTCTACGTCTTTCAGTGGCACTGTAGCGCTCCTGGAACCATAAGCTCACACTCTTCATCGAAGCACCACAGAGCGGCCTACTGAGGGCGTTGTGTTACGTATGCGGCCTGGGCCCAATGTGAGTTTGAGACTCGCGCTCCACGCTGTCTACTTTGTCTGCGAGGGTGGATGTTGTTTATTTTGCCTTCTTGCGAACTCACCTCACGCCCAGTATCCCTCCTCTTCCGGTACTCCACGGGCGTGCTACAGACAAGAAGCGGGGAGAGCATTTCTCCCGGTGCTATGAGGTGAAGCGACCAAGATTTTCCTGGAGCGAGATCGGAGTATTGGAGTTGAGGTGGTAGTTTAGCGATGGCGGACTTGGTACGGGGTTCGCATATTTCGACAATACCAAATGAAGGCTCGAGCATTTGCATAGTCATCGTGGCCAACGGCTGGCCTGGCCGAGCAGATGGTATCTATATATTTGTTTGTATTGTTAAACATCCGAAAGCCACACTGCTCTTGAGAGACGCCACTGCGAAGGGTTCCGGATCAGTGTTTACCGCTTGGTATTCCTTGACGTGCAATTAAACACACACGAGTGTTCTTCCTTCAGCCCCTATTGCAGTGAAGCCACCGAGGTTAGCCATGATGAAACTACGGCTGAGCAGAATGCCTAGAGGCTCAGCTTTGTTGATCACTAAGAGGTAGACGCAAGTGTTTTAATCACCATGGAAATGACAGGAAGTACGCAAACATCGCTTGTCTTGAAAGTAGACTTGCTCGCGGAAGCACGTGAGGACTTATTTTATTTTTATTTTGTTTTTATTTATTTTTTTGAAGTTGATATAGTGGCCCACTCGCTTCGCAACCTACCGCCTCTACAGCAACTCAAAATATAACATGCGACACTAAGTGAGTTATATAGGATTAATCGCAACGAATTCTGGGAAACACTTAGGCACCACGCTCGAGGGGGTAAATTGGTTTCGACAGTGCCAACGGGTAATTAAATCAAGATCTCCAAGAAAGGTTGAATGGGAGCGATCTCGTAATTGTCATCTAACGAATCTGCGCTGATAAGTTAGCTTCAAGACGGTTGGTGTAAGGAGCTACGTGTACGTCCCAAGTCAAGTCACTGTAATGTCAGGAGAAATCCAAGTGTCATTCATTACTCTCGCGCTGGTTCGACTGCCGTGCTGGCGACTACCTTAGATACTTGCGGCAAATTTCACCTCAGTAATTATTTCATCAAGCTTCATCGTTTCGTTTAGGTGTAACCGGCTCCGTGCTCTCCTCACTACGGCTCGCGATTTACCGAACGAGACCACTTAGCCAATGCTACCCTCTTCACCTTAGCTCGACCTCAGCTGTGACGAGTGTGAATCTACGTGATCCTCGAATGACGACTACCTCACGCTGAGAAGAATAGTGTCAAGTGCCATTCACAAGTTGACTCAAGCGAACGGTGACAGATGCCACGTGTATGTTTTTTTTTCTTTAACTTCGCTGCCCTCTTCTGTCTAGAAAAGTAAAACGTAACTCTCCTACCTAAATCTTTTTTTTTTTTCGGAAGAGAGAGAGAGAGAACACTGTCTCCTCAAGGCATACATATATGTTCCAAATTACTTCATTCTAAAGGTACACCATCTCACTGACGGTAGGTCTTGACCCGAGAGTGAAACCAATAATTGCACGTCGGCAATGACATTTTACTAATGATGATTGCACCTCGTGCGAATGCTAACGTTGAAGCCAAATACAGACAGCTTACAAGATGTTTCGAACACGAA
The DNA here is from genome assembly GCF_038994185.2 of Dermacentor albipictus. NCBI lineage: Eukaryota > Metazoa > Arthropoda > Arachnida > Ixodida > Ixodidae > Dermacentor > Dermacentor albipictus. The sequence continues at coordinate 31,067,085 of NC_091823.1, read as the reverse complement.
TACAAAATTATAAGGTTTTGTCGATGGATCTCACACGAAAGTCCATTTCGGTTTCCTTTTCAAAGTACAGAGCGCACCACATGTTGAAGCTCAAATCAAGCAGACTGAGAAATCCCCTTTGTATATTTCTTAGTCTGATCTTGAAATTTTCCTTCCTTTGTTCGCCACAATGAGCTATATTGAAACCACTGAGGCATTTACTATTCACTGTCTCCTCAACACTTACGTGAGGGCAAGTAAAACAAAGATTGTGCATCTTGGAAAGAACCAGCTTCTCTGTGAAGTTGATCATGCTTTCCCTCTATATTTTTTGACACCAACTGAGCCTCTCTAAAAACAAAGAACTCCGTATCTCCTTTTGCTTGCTGTTGTGTGGTCAGCTTCCTGCTGCCATTTTCCCATACAGTTAGCAAATAAAATAAAAATAAAGACAGAAGCGGCCAACTGGTCACGCCGAAGTTGTTGCAGTTTTCTCGCGTTTGCACTGTTATTTGCATGATTGCTCTTACTGGCTCTTGAATTGCTATATATTACATGAATGTGCAATTCATATTGCCTGTACCGAATGTCGAACACCGCAATACACGTGTACAAACGCGAAGTGCAAGAACTTGTGTTGATGATTTGTCATGTCGTTGGCTGCATTGCGACCATGTAAGGGTTGAAATTTAGGAAAAATTAAAATGATACGTAACGGCTCAGGCTCTTCCGTGTCTGTGTGTTCATTCTTGCTACGCTCCAAAATTAACTGGAGGGACAGCAACTCATTCATGCAGGAAAAACGGGTTGTCCCCGTATTTTGCTCCCCTTTTGATACTCGTATTTTTCTTACACCTTGATTGGAAAACACCCAATCAGGAGTGACCATACTTTTTAAGGAAGAGAGCTGGCGGGGGATACATGCTGCATACAAGTGTTTTTCCGAGCGTGAAAGAAGCCCGCGAATACACGCAAAGTGCCTCGAGCGACCGGTCGCGTGGAAGTTTTGAGTGTATTCGCGAGCTTCTTTCACGCTCGGAAAGAAATACTTTTGTGTAGCAGGTATTGAGCAACAGAAAGCTGTATCGGGAGTTTTCATGGCACTCTGCAATTTTCTTATTGACACTTTTCATATAATTATATTTCATAATCTAATTAATTAACTAAGACGAATTATCTAATTAGGCGGAATGAAAAACATATTTGAGTATCTCCAGGCGACGGCAAACAACAATACCTTGGTTCTGTTCAGCTAAGTGGCATTGGCATATTTTTTAACTCTGGCTAAAGTAAGCTGGGACACCCTGTATATGCGGAGGCGAATCGCGCGCCTTTGAGACCGAAGCTATACTTACAGGAAAACTGAACTCGGTTTGGATTGATAGTAATGATTCTGCTTTATTTAGAATCGTTCCATGAACAGCTCTGGCAGCTTGCATGCTCTGAGCCCGTTAGTCTAAATGTAGATTCCGCGCGCGCTGCCACCCAAATTTTTTGGAATAGTTCGCGGGCGTTGAAAACGATAAACCTTTGGAAAGAAAGGTGAGATTATTTGACGCTTTCGAGTTAAGGCTCAAATGTATTCGATCATGAAGGCTTGCATAGAGTAACGTCCCTAAGATAAGTAAGTGCACGAACAATCTTGACGGAAGAAGGCGTAAGCAGCTGTTAATTATAATGGATTGGAAGAGACCCGAAGGCGGAGCTGACGACGCCAGCGAAGCTCCCGCAATAAGAGACAGAGGGGGGGGGGGGGGTGAAAACATAAAGATACAGGTCGCAGACTAATGAAATATTTATTTCTGCGTCATAATTCATGCTGCGTTAAAACTGAAATCAGCCCTCCGGCTCTTGCGCAGTCAAACTTCCAGGCGTCCTCAGTGCGTCCGCAAATTTTCTTCGGCGCCCCTCAACACTTGTAATCGTTAGCCCGAAGTGCGCGGCACGGAAACTTTCTGGCCATTATTTGCGTTCGAAAGGCCCCGACGCACGCAACGCAACCGACACAGCCAGTCATGCGCGGTCACGCACAACAAAGCGATTCGCTTCCTTCGCGCTGCTCGGGCGGTTGCGGAGATCGCGCCGCCATTAGCGAGCGATCCAAATTGCTGGAGGACGCGTTGCGGCATCGCCGCCAGACCAGTTGAACAACGGGGCAGTGGTGGGAACGCTGTCCGGATCTCAATCGGTTGTCATGTCACCAAACGCCGCTTGTTACACGAAGCGGCTATTCGATGCTTGAGCGCCACCCAACAAGGATTGCCACACGGGCGTCGATACAGAGCCATTGCGACATGAAAGCAATGCAGCAGAGCCCCTGTTTCAACACGGCGGAACGTACGGTCGGTGCGGGACCCGGTATCGTAGAAATAATGGGGATAGCTCAAAACGTGAGTCTCTGTGTTCCCTTCCCACCGGCTCCACATTCCCCCTTTCGTGGGAAACAAAGGTAGAGCTAACAGGTCGTGTCCGCTTGCGCCATAAGCTCGCCGCGGTGAATGCTTTCTAAGGTAACAAAGGGCAAACATGCATTGAGAAAGCACGTTGATGTATCGTCGATACACATTGTTTCGTTACCATCAAGTCACGAAAAATCAATAACGGCTTTCTTTTTCTCGCCCTATTCGACGATACGAGTATTAATGCTCGAACCCCTGCTTCCCGCCAGGACGTCAGTAAAAAAGAAAGGTATTTTTAATCTACATTTTTTTCACGCAAATGCAAGAGTGACAATGATGGGCGTACCCACCATCTCATTAGCGCACGTTTCATGCGTGTCGCGTTGCATGCGCTGTATTTCACCTAAAAACAAAGCTTGGTAATATAATGTAGAACTCGGCAAACATTTATTCTCTTTTGCAAACGAACCTGTTTCTCGGGCCACACTTAAAGAAATGATAAAATTGGTGGTCGCGAGGGTGCTCTGACACCAAATCCCCGCCGACAGCGGCTAAACATGATCGACAGAACCCATTCTACCGACTGCAATGCCATTCAGCGAAGACGGAACTCGCTACACACCATGAAAACATTCAACCAAGGCACTTTGAGTTCATGGCGCATACTAGAAAATGCATCACGACGCTGTCCACCGAAGCACTGCCAAGCCCTTGGCTTCTGGTTGGTTTATCATACATTCATTTGACTATAGCTTTCATGGTTGCCCGCCGCTGACTGCGAGGGCACTGGCTCCATTACCGACCATTTCTGTCGCATTTCAATGGGAACGACATCCAAAAACGCTAGTGCGCAGTTTTTCTTTTTTTCTGAGGGGAGAGAGGCGAGGCACCCGTTATAAAACTGCAGGAAGTTGAAATTATTCCTCACCCTTCCCCTGCAGCGTTCCTCCTAACACACTGTGCAGTATCGGCACATTAAATGCCATAATTTTATAACTTACCTTCTCAAAGTTCTGTCATTCGGACTCGAAACTTATGCCTCTCGAAATATCAGCAGTGCGACAGTTGAATCAAGATTACATGTCGTGCTTCATTTTTTTTAATATTACTCTTTTAATTTGCTGTGCCCCCTTCGCCTAGGGAATTTCTCTCGCCTTTACCCGTCCTCCGCAGAGTAGAATGTGGGCAAATACGAGTACCCCGGCAATTAACCTCCATGCGTTTGAATAAAAAGGTCTCTCTTTTTACTCTTCTCCTTTTTTTTATTTAGTCTTAATTCAACAAGTTTTATCAAAACTGGAGCCGAGAAACGGGGTCGGCCAAAGAAGCGGCAGCAAGACTGTGCTTCGGAAGTTCTGTTTACGGCAAGCGCCTCAGTTCGTAAATGATGGGGCGGAGTGGACGAAACTCATTAGACACAGCGACTCCGTGGAGAAATTAGAAGCAGCTGAGAAGATAAGCTTCACTGCTTCACTAATGAGAGCACTGTGGCATTCTCGACGTGTTTGCGTAGGGAGGCAAGATATTTGCGACACAGGTAAGTTTTCTCAAATGCGCTGTTTCCTCATCTGTTTGCTTATTTCTTTACTGTGACGTCGGTAGCGTCCATGGGAGGTAAATTACGGTGGAGATGTCGCGTTAAGCAAAACGTAAAGTTGGGCTAGCTGTTTTGAGTGCTACGAAAAAGAAAAACAGCGCTAGAGACAAGATCGAAGAGGAAACGAACCGACCCAACACGGACGCTGATTGCCAACTGGTTTGATTTATTTGCAATGCCTCAATAAGCAGGGCTGGTATACACAAAAACATTTTACGCTACAATTCTTCGTAAAAGAAAAGATCAGCCAGCACTGATTCTGGGATTTGCGAAGGAGGCTGGCCAATGGCAAAGATCACTTACGATCGAAAAGCTTTGTGAATTTGGCCGCACATTCGCAAGGAGGGCAGAAAGGAATCGTGCAAGAGACAGTAAACACAAAGAAAGAAATGGGGGAGTGGGAAAGCACGGGACGGTGAAGGGGAAAAAATGAGGAAATCGCGTTTATCTCAAGTACAGAAGTTACTTTCGTGTTACGTATAGTGGCATTTCGTTTAGTCAAGCACGATAAACGAGATCAAAGAACCATAACTTGCAACAGTTGCGCGCACATCAAAAGTCAAGTGATACAATCACGTATGAAAAAAATATATATATTGGAAATGTCAGATGCGTTCCACACAGTACGTAAATAGTGAGAAAAATAAAACAGCGTGGCTTGTCCACGCGGCGCCTCACGGCGACAAGCGCATTTCCACGACCACCCTTGACACTCCTGGCTAAGTTGCTGTAGCTGAGTTGATGTAGTTGCCGCTAAAATTGCAGTATAGTTGATTGATTGCAGTAGTTGTAGCTAGAGAATTCCAGTGCGGTTCTAGCATGGCAGCTAAACCGCGTGTACCAGCTAACTTTAGCGAGGCTGTTAAACTGAAAAAAAAATTGTGGCAATTTAGCAGTAAATGCGAGAGGAATGCATGGGAATTACGTCGCACCTCTTTGAGGTCCCGGATCCATAATTTAAACCGCGTTCACCACATTGAAAGTTGTTGTTCAGGAGCTCACTCTACACACGTCCTGCCTCATCGAGGAGCGAAGTGCAACTCATCGTGGTCCGGAGCAGACCATAGTCGGTCGCACTATGTACGTACGTACGTACTTACGTACGTACGTACGTACGTATGTATGTATGTATGTATGTATGTATGTATGTATGTATGTACGTATGTATGTATGTATGTATGTATGTATGTATGTATGTATGTATGTATGTATGTATGTATGTATGTATGTATGTATGTATGTATGTATGTATGTATGTGTGTGAAGAGAGAGAGAGAGAGCGCAGCCTTCACGTTTGATACACGGGCTACTGCGTCACAAAAATCTCCCAAAAGTAGACCTTTTTGACACTCGAACTCGAAAGGACACCGCCATTACCGCTCGCCGGAAGTGACGCATGACCGAGAACGTTCGACATCTCGGCACGGCCTCCGGGATTGGGCGCCGCCCACGTCTGCCCGCGATGCGCCGGATAATCTAGGAAGCGACGCACTGGAATTTACGCCGCATCCGTCAACCACCAGATGCACGCGCCTGTTGCTAATTAGGCGCGATTTAAAGGCTGCCGATAATAACATTTCTCAACTGCCAGCCCCGCAGCTTTGCCAAAATTGCGACGATAGTATTATACTACTTACTTATAAGCTATTTAGCTGCATTCCGCTTGCTTTCGCTCGCGGTTTCAAGGCCGCACGAAATGAGATAACAAATGAAACCCCTAGCCACCGCCGTCTCTAGCAACGGAAGATTCCTCTGCGAAGAGATTCAAAAGTGATGCTGTGCCCTTCCGGGGCGAAGCCGAGGCCGCGCGCAGACATGTACCCGGTCACGAAATCGAAGAGCGCCCCCACTCCGAACAGGCAGACGGCACAGATCACACGCGCGGTCGTCCTCGGCGGCAGACTCGCCAAAGAACGGCAGTATCACTTATGCATCCCGCACTTGCGGCCACACGGCCGCCTCACAACGAGGCCGGAGGCCTCACATTTCGAGAGGGAGCACTTTCCCCCGATCGCCGCATTATGCGGCAGCCACGCGAACCCGTGTACCGAAGGGCGCCACGGGATTTACAGCACCGCTTATATGCCGCGCGGCCGCACCGCAGAGAGAGTCCGTTTATACAAAGGGCGCGTCATATTCACTTCCCAGCTCACCCTCTATGCACGAAGAAGACGCGCGTGCGATGCGTTGCCGCTGTAAGTGCGCAGAGACGCGATACAATTTATCTGAGTTCAGTGATTCCGTCGTAATGCCGAGAGCGACCTGCCAGCTGCCCTCTTGGCCACCGTTTCGGGGATGCGTAGAGGGACACAAATCGCAGTTTATGTAACGGCAGTGTTTACGCTTATGGCCGCAGGAAGAAGAGCAACAGAGAAACGAGAAGAGAGAAAGGCTGCCGAAAAGTGTATACGCCAGCGTCGCCGACTATGCGGTCGGTTGTTTTGACGTCTGATAGGTGCGAGAAAACAGACTCAGCAGAGGGCTTGCAAGTTTAAACAGCGGCAAAATGACGAAGCCAAGCATACATGCAGGACCAGCGCTATAGTTAATTCTGGGTGTACCTTTGTCCTCGTCTGTCTAAACTTGCACTATGTCGCACCAACTGGCCCGAAAACCAGAAGTACTCTTCAGCAGAGATCGTCAAGCAGTCAAAACGTACGCCACAATGAGATTCTAGCTACAAGAAATGGACTAATCTTTTTTTAGTAAAACAATGTACGAACAAGAAATCACTTTTGGAAAACAGCACAACTTCGCACGCTATGCCAGCGCGCGTTGTAGGCATTCAAAATGGCGCCTGGAGGCTGCCTCAGGTGATACAAATGTCATTTTTGTTTAACTAAGTGGAATTTTTAGCACCTGGTACAGCCCCGATAAAAGAACTTTCGGAAAGAAATCAGGATGTCGAACAGAAAAAAATTCCGGTTCGTTTCGGATTCGGGCTCAAGCTCACGCACGCACGCGGCGGGCCTGAGCAAATCAAATGACAGGCCAGTCGCCTATGTGGCCCATCATACTGCTACTGATACTGTCACTGATCATACATGTTACATCATACGAACAGGCCTATGTGGCCTATCACCGACTGGCTTATCTCATAGGCCAGTCACCTGTGTGAACACCCTAAAGTCGCCCTCAGGAAAAACAAAAACGCATTCACAACTTTGTGGGCCTACGAGCGATGGGGACAGTCTTCAAGTAGCATCTGCACAGACAACAGCCGATCGTCCAGTCGTCGAAATTCGATGGGTAATCTTTGTCTTTCCGACTGAAATCGAAGACAGCGGCACAATAAATGTTCAAGTGAACAACGAAAAAGATTCAAACACGCACAACAGGATGGGCGCTGTTCCAGCTTCTGCCCTGTGGTGTGTTGCTTGTCTCGTTTTCCTCGTTTAATTGCGTTTTTTTTTCAGCTTTCTTTAATGTTTCTCGTAAATGGGAACGGTTAGTCATTGACTCGCTTCCATCGCAAGGGTTACGCTCGCTATCAACATTGACCGGTTTGCTATTTGCTCTAACGTACGAAGTCCCTTTGTACATAAAAGGCACGATGCGCGCGCGTCAGGCAATACATACCGTTTACGTGCTGCCTCATGGCCGCCAACCATGGCGCTCAGTTTGCCCGCGCCTGCATCAGCCTTTCTGTTGTGCCGTTCACAGGCTCTGCGGTGCACTCGCATTATAGCTTTTTAAATAGCGGGAAGTTCCGCGGACTCAGACAGAACGGTCGTGTATACTGTCTCGCTTCGCAGTCGTCATGCGTTTAGTTTTCTTCCAAACACGCAATCGACGAAAGCCGACGAGCGAGGGGAAAGGTTGACCTTCAGATGGTGCAAACTTTTCTTTTTCGGTAGACACCGTTGCCCCCCCTTACTCGATGTCCTTCAATGAGCATGCATGGTATTGTGAATGAATTAATTCATTAGTTGCTAACTTCAGCAAAAGTGGAGCAACAAGTTAGGAACAATATCACCACCACTATGTAGGTGACGAAATGAGATAATGTACAGAGATAATGAAACAAGTGCCCGTGTTTTGCCTTAACTGCGGTGCAGTGGCCAAGAGTTGCTCTAGCTTCCAACGTTTCTTCTCTCGGCTTCATTCTCCATACCTCCACAGTGGCCGATCGCGTCGGCGTACGTTCGCGTTCAGGCAAAGGAAAAGGAGAAAAAAACAAAAAGGGGCATTTAGTGGGCGGGGGGCAAAGAGCTGGCGCAAAGAAAAGAAAGAAAAAAAAACAGAAAGAAACGAACGGAGCGGCCGCGGCGCGCTTCCATCCGGAGCTAATTAGCGGCTTATCGGCGGCAGTTATTGATGGCGCCGCGCTCGCGCGCGATATGAACAAGGGGGTCGGGCCAGGGCCCCGACACCGGTCTCGGACACGGCGCCCCGAGCCCCGATCCGCTTATCGTTCCCCGAGCAGCGCACCGACCACACAAGCTATAGCGACGACGACGACGACGACAAGAAGCAAAGAACACGGTCCCGCGTGACGAACACGGTCGCGCCGCCGCCACGCTCTCCAAACTCTCCCGCGCTGTTCTCGTTCATCCGCGAACACGCGAGAGAGACACCGCCGCTTTTCTATACACTCGAGCCGGGGAATTAATATTTGCTCCCGGACAGTGTCAACACACGGCTCGGACTCCGTTGAATGAGCAAGGCATCGGCGGATTGCGAATAACCCCTCCCGCCTGCAGGCAAGAGCCGCGGGTGCGCAGCCATGCGAGCCGGGACCCTTTCCGATGATGCCACCGCAGCAGCAGCAGCAGCAGCAGCAGCGGCAGCAGCAGCGGCAGCCGCCGGCGCCTCGAGAGAGTTGCGCTGGCGCGCGCACTTGGCCCGCGCTTCGCCGTCGTCTCCGCCGAGACGCGTGGCGCGCCGACGGCACTCGAAACCAATCGAAAAGCTCGACGACGAGCTCGCCGCTGGTTTTAGCACGCACTGGCTCCGGTCAGGGAGTGAGAGAGCAAGTCGCAGAGAGAGAGAGAGAGAGAGAGAGAGAGAGGAGACACTCGCAGGAGATAGAAAGAGTGCTCGCGCGCGCGCTCTCATGCAAATGTTATCCCGCGAGATTGGAAAGTGCACGGTGGCACAAGGTATATATATAAGAGGCGGCCTGCCGAGTCGGGCGCCGCCGACGGATTTCGTGTGAAAAACGAAACAATAAAAAAATAAGAGACCGAAATAGGCGCAATGCTTGCTCAAGTGCCCCGCCGCCGCCGCCGCCGCGAGAAACGTTGACGAGTGACGACGCTGTTCCGCGTGGGCTCCAAAAAAAGAAAAAAAGAAGAAAGAGGGAAAGGAAGAAGGCACTGCGTAAACGGCGGAGTGCCGCGAAAGCGCGCGACACTCTACATTTCGTGCGGAAAGTGATATTCGCAAGCTTCTCGTCGAGTCGCCGAGCCGTCCGAGTGGCTTGCACTTTTCCTTCTTCGACCCTCCTTATCTCGATTCTATAGCGCGCCCCTTCCCACGAAAAGGTGCTTTTATGTTTGGACAATGGAGACAAAGCGTAGCACGTATCATATGCCTACCGATGTTTGCCTTTCCGTTTTGACCGCGTGAAATCAGAATCTGAAGCCAGCCACAGCGTCTTGGTGTGCATTTTCCGTGCACTGAAATTCAGTGTGTGGGAGGAGCGATTTTTCTTCAACCAATGAGGGAACGGCCGTACCACGGCTTTCGAAAGAATTACTTTTGTGCGCTTCAGAAAGTTAGGTGCTTCTGAAAAGCAACTGAAGAGCTGCTTTTTGAAATGAAGAGGCGCGCGACAGTATATCCTCTCAATCACGGTATGTTAATACCGAAGTGACGCCGCCTTCACTCCAGTGCACATTCGCTGGCCGTTTCTTTATGTCGATTAGCAAAAATTGGCGCAGTCGACTTTGCGCTTCAGAACATAATGTCGCGCGAAAACAAACACTGAAATGCGACTCCGCCAAAAAAACTATAACGTGGTGTTAGCTGGTAGGTTGCATAACCATGCAAACAATTATCCAGATTGCCCAAACGCAATTTATTACCTGTCATTGTGTTATCGCGTACTGTTTGGAGCAAAGAGGCGTGTTTACTTTGCCCATGCAACAACGTCGACCACCCGGGGGCTCATGATGAATGCAGACGAAGAAACAAAAAACAGCCAGATAATGTTACTGTTTGTGAATGTACTCAGTCACAAGGGGCGCGGTGATTCTGTGGCATGCACATCGCGCTTTACGTGATTTACGGGGTGCAAGATTTCACACAGAGGCCGTCAATTTCACGCGCAGTATATGACAAAGCTATTGCTAAATGAAGAGTAAGAAGAGAACAGAAAGGAGGAGCGGCATCGCTAAACGGAAAGCCTTGTGGTTGCTTTGATAGTTAACGAGCGAATGAAACAGAATCTCATGATGGTTGCTCGCATGAACATTTCGTCTATATATGCGAGTATATGCACATTGAAGCGTCGCAAAGGTTCTCCTCTGAAGCTGCCCTTTCAACCAACGTTGCACTCATACACTTCGTCCTCTGCACTTCCACTTGATTCTTCTCCAACTCCCAACAACAGCAGCGACAACAATAGCAACAACGTCACAGTCGTTGTCGTGTGCATAATTATCATCACTTGGCGATCAGGGTGGCCGAAATATAATTCATGCTAGCCCGTTGCGGCAGAAGTTTAATTTCATTTGGAAGAGATAGGCCGGAACATAGCGACGTGCACTTTCCCGGTCTGTCACAGATCTGTGTTTTGAGACCAATTCCATTACAGAGCAATTTTGTTCCAGATCAATCGACAAAATTTTATATAAAGAAAGTGAAATAACAGGAGGAAAAAGCTAAGTTTATGCATTTAACTACTTCGTTAACCATGATTCCGAGCTTACGTCTAAGCAGTCGTATAGCTTTATTTCGTCCTATAACGAAAATACAGTCTTTTTCCAGACAAAGAATGCCCCTCAGGTGAGTTCGGTATTTTTTTACATGAGAACTTCCAGTAGTTGTACAACTGCGACCTGTGAAATAGGTCGTTCATTTCAATACACCCATTTTATTTCATAAGCATATCTTGTGCATTTCTTCAGCTGTGTTTTTTTTTTTTTCATAAGAAAATGATAGTCTGGAGGTTACTGTGATATACGAAAAAAGAAAGAAGACAGTTATGCATTAAAAAAATATCATCCCTTATTAGTGTCCCCACTATATTCAGTATGACTGGCAAAAATTATGTTAAACATGTAGCTAAAGTCAGGGTAGAGGTCGAAAGATGGAAACACATAGTGTGATAAAAGTTGGAGGAACAGGGGTAAGGCGCCTGGCCTAGGTGAACATAAGTATGTCTCATAGATGGGCCCATAGATGGATATATCAGTGTCAAAGGCGGCCTTGTCATTCCTGGCGTGTTCGTTTTAACTGGTTACGGAGTGGCGTCAAGCGGTGTGGCTCTTGGTGGCGACTGTCTGAAAAAGAAGAAAGAAAGACTGAAACCAAAATGAGTGCTGTCATTTCGCGCTTCTATAGGCGTAGTTGCGGGTAGGACCGAGTTTTTTGATACCGCGTCCCAAGCCTGGTCGTCGCTCTTGGCCAGCACTGACGACACCCGGGCGTTCATAGCATTGCGTGAAAAATAAGTCAGTATCGGGGTGCAATCCTTTCTTGCGAATGACGTCGAACCAATACCTTGAAGCAGAGGGGCCCACTGCGCGAGTTTGACGGTGATTTTGCTTTTTTCGTGTGTGTGTGTGTGTTTGTGTGCGCGCGTGTGCGTGTGTGCGTGTGTGCGTGTGTGCGTGCGTGCGTGCGTGCGTATGTGTCTGTGTGTCTGTGTGTGTGTGCGTGTGTGCGTGTGTGTGTGTGTGTGTGTGTGTGTGTGTGTGTGTGTGTGTGTGTGTGTGTGTGTGTGTGTGTGTGTGTGTGTGTGTGTGTGTGTGTGTGTGTGTGTGTGTGTGTGTGTGTGTGTGTGTGTGTGTGTGTGTGTGTGTGTGGAGCTTAACCATTTCAAAGCGGCCTTGTCTGAGACAGGGGGTACTTCAGATGCAAAACCCCAACTTCGGTGCCACCTAGATTACTGGAAGGCCACTCGCGTTCGAAAAAGAAAAAAAAGAAAAAAATTATGCGGATCCAGTGCACGTATAGGAATCTATGTGAAGCGGTTAATGAAATGCTATAAATGTGCTCCTTTCATTCCTGAGTGGTTGACGTAAAGGAAACTAACACTCGCATAAGCTCTAGCGCGTCCGTGCTACCCGATGTGACAAATATCATATTGGCTTGGATTTCACATTTTCCTCCTATTTATTCCGAATGTACCAGCCGCTTCTCGGCCAGTCCCCGTTGTGGGAATGTGCTCATGGTATGGAAACCATAATCATCGTAAACACGTGGCATCACCTGAAAGAGCTGGGTGGGGCTAGCGCGAGTGAAGGATTCGTGCGTTTGGGGCCCGATGAAAAAACAAACGCATGCATTGGGCAGTCTAAATGTAATGTAAATAATGTTCGCACGACGTTACTCATATTTCCGTGCAATGACCAACAAAATGCGTTTGGGGCCCAGTACACAAAACAAAAATCACTGAAATTGGGCCCCAAAAGCATTTTATTCTTCATTGCACGGAAATATACGCGGCTGTGACTGTTTTGGCCGCTTTGTAAATACCTCACGCAAGTACGTTTTATATTCGTAATAAATACCGTGAAATAAAACAAAGCATTTTGAGTTCGAGATGTGAATGGATGCGTCGCGACAATTTGTTTCTCCCCCTTGAACGTGGTGGTCTAGGATTAGTACACCTCTTCGTCAGGCAAATTGTTTCTCGCCTGTTTTTCTTTCGAGACAGTGACCACCCGTTCTTGCGTGAAATGTTGCAACTGCGTTTAGTTCATTATGTTCCTAACATAGTAGTGTCATCAAATGTCAAAGATGTCCCACAGGCTCCTTGGGGCTTTCTCAAGGAGGTTATTGATACATTTCTTTTCTTGAAAGTTAGATTCAGCCTGGAGTACGTGTTCACATTGAGTCGAAAAGCAATTTCTGCGGCACTGGTTGACTCTATTTTCCCAGATCCTTTGTATCGTGCACCTTATTTAAATCGACCTTATCAGGACGTACTTAAACGCGTCCGAAATATGTGTGTGCCTCCTGGAGTAAAAACATTTTTCTTTAAATTACATTCGGAAACACTCCCTGTTAAAACTTGGTTGAATTCGAGGGGTTGCTTTGTGCCGTGGTCAACAAACTGTCGGCTCTGTCCACGCGCCGAAACCACAGATCACTGTTTCATAGACTGTAGGGACGCTGTATTTTTTGGGGGACATTCTCCAACGGACACTTAAAAAGGACATTGACATGACTCCATACTCAATTAGGTTTCTACCGTTTAAGGTTACAGAAGGTCCTCCCTATGACATGTTCATTGTACTTGGTTTATATAGCCTGTGGAGAAGTAGACTCTGTGATCGCCATGCCGAAAGCCCTCGAACTACAAAATCCTTTTTTCGCGAAAGTTCTGCGTATGTAAGAAGTGTGTACGCTGTGCAGGAACCTCCGCCAGACTGGATGCACTTGTTGGATGCATGTGTGTGTTTGCCTGAGTTTTAAGTGTGTAGTTGTGTCCACTTTGTAATACACTTTCAGTTTTCTTTTCCATGTAATAAAGAAAAAAAAGCGTTTAGGACCCAATGGTTAGAACATCGGGCTGCTGTGCTGGCAGGCGGAGGTTCGAATCCCGCCGCTGAATGCGCTTATTATTTTTTATGTTATTTTTTGGGAGTGAGATAGAGTCTGCTCGACAGGAATCCGACCAACGACCTACAGGCGGAAAGACAGACAGACCAAGCCAGGCGAAAGCAAGCGATGGTAGGCAAAGAAGGCTTCGCTTTTTTTTCATTGTTCAGCGATCTTCAGGCAGCGACTTCAGTTTCCTGTCAGGGCTTGTGTCGTCTTCACGTTTTTCATTGTTTCTTGCGATGTTTTCAGTGTGGGACCTAAGCACATAGCCGAAGCCAGCACCTTACTGTGGTAAAGTAACGAAAGATTCTAACGGTTTCGCAACCAGCTAGTTGTCATCCCGCTCCTGACACCCAAACACAGATCCACTAAAGCTTCCTCGGGAATGGTATCGCTGATTATGGTGATAACCGCAAACGCCATGGCGCGAACCCACAAAAAACGATCGGCCAAAAATGAGGACAGCTGAATAAATGGGCCCAAAAGTAAAGAAGGTGCGGTCGAGCCGTCAAAGGAGGAAGGATCAAACAAGTTTCGAATTTGAATCTAGCCAATGTATCGCAAAGTCACGCCACCTTGTTTTTTACTGTGGAAATGCACGGGTCAAGCCTAATAAGATGTTGGTTAGGGCAGTCCACAACTGCAGAATGTACAACCACCTGCTGGCGCGTTTGAAGAAGAACCGTTACAAATGTGCAAATGTTCACACTTTGACATGACAGTCCTCTGCTGCCGCCTCAAATAGTGGCAAATGCTGCGCACGTTTCGAGGTTTGGTCATCTTTCGTTGGATAAAAAGAGTAGCAACCATCCGAGCAAAATTTGCTGCAGCAATTTTAGGCAACTGCCTCTTGAACACAGGCCGCGGAGACTTCTTCGTCACCAGGATGAAAGAGACGACCGGCAGACATCACGCCAGTGAGCTCGCGAGGCGGCAGCAACAGTCTCGGCAGTGGTTCGAGGCTCTGCTTTCTTCCCACGCCGCCTGCACCGCGTTGTTTACCCGCGCCGAGTGAGAGTGGCTCGCTGAGATCCGCGAGCGGATGTCTCCAGAGGCGCGTACACTGATCAGTGCGCGCGCGCGTGTGTGTTCTCGGCGCATTGCACCAGAGGGCTGCCCGGTGTCGCCGACTCGAGAGAGTCTTGTATACACGGTTCGCAAAGGAGGAAATCCTCTCCCAGTGTTTGTTCAGCAGCGAGGTGCATTACCACTGCGGATCTCTCCAAAAGACAGTGGGCAAGGAAAACGAACAGGAAAGCGCGCATGCCAGGGCAACGTGCAACACTTCAAGGCTACTCTGTCGCGTTTGTGTTCGACGAAAGCACAGCGCCTCTAGGCGAGGCTCCACGGTCGCGGCGTGGTCGCGATAGCCGACACGCATATTCACCTGGAGACGCTGCTTGCTACATAAGCGCTCTTTTTAATACGAGAACTAGCGGCGTTCCGCTTCAATCAGGTGTTCTCACGCAACGATCGTGGAGCCCGTCCTAAATGTTTTATTTAGGAATAGCAACATTGCCCCTGAATGAGATGCTCCAATGCAACTGTCGCTGAGGCGGTTTTAAACGTAAATCTGGCTATAGTGCGCATTCCTTTAGCACCGTGTGTTCGTCCGTAGGTGCAACTTAGGCGTCGCCCTCGCGACGGCAGCGTTTCGTAATCCAGAGCGCTATGCCGCCCCCCCCCCGCTTTACGTACCTCTTTCGTCATTTCCTTTGAAAAAAATTTAGGAAGAATCCATCTCACGATGACTGCCGACGGTAATATTGGCTGTATTGAATCAATACGGCCAGGCAACATATTGCCACCATCGAAACGAGTTATGTGTGAGGAATGTACTTCAACGGGACTCCTCTTTCGCGCTTTCCTAAGAACACTCGGCGCCGCCTAACGCCACCGCCACGAAGCTTGGGATGGCATTCGAAATGCATGGCGCACTGGTGAGTGCGAACGCTGAAAAACGCGTCATGCGGCAACCGGGCTCCGCTCTCGCCCTTCTTTCTGGACACGCTGCTCCATCTAGTGGCGCTACCGAGAAGTTCGCGCGTGGCCTCCGAGACGAAAAGCGTGACGCGCCGGTGCCTGCGAATGCTGAGAATCGTTACCTCGCTTGCCGCACACTCAGTGGCACATAGTCAGTGACCCGAGTTGGCGAGTCGCTCATTGAAGAGTGGCACATAGCCAGTACGTTCGTGGTGCGGCTTGCTAAAGCGTTGGTGCGAAAGGAGTTCTTAGAGAATCGACACCTACCCAGTGCATTTGTGGCGCAGTCTGCTAATGCACCGGGTTGCTGTCCTTGAGGAACCGTTGTAACGTGGGTTAAATGCCGCTCAGCATCGGAGAAACTTAAGGGATATTTTTAATCATTGTAGAGCGGCACTTTCCCAGTGGCACATACCTAGCTACCCAGGTTGCCGTCAAATGTGTTGATTGTAGAGCGGCACACACCTACTGGCCCAGAGAACCAAGTTGGCATCAACGAGATTCGTTGAAGATCAGCACAGACCGAGCGGCCCATACCCAGTGCTCCAAATCGGAGTCAAAGATTTTATTCGAACAGCAGTGCCTACACAGTCCCGCATCCACAAGGGCCCCTGTCGTTCAAGAGAGGTACGTTTGTAAACACTGGCACATACTCAGTGACCCACGTTTATCCGATGGTTAGTTTTGGACCCAGTAACCTCAGCACAACAGATAGATAGATAGATAGATAGATAGATAGATAGATAGATAGATAGATAGATAGATAGATAGATAGATAGATAGATAGATAGATAGATAGATAGATAGATAGATAGATAGATAGATAGATAGATAGATAGATAGATAGATAGATAGATAGATAGATAGATAGATAGATAGATAGATAGATAGATAGATAGATAGATAGATAGATAGATAGATAGATGGATGGATGGATGGATGGATGGATGGATGGATGGATAGATAGATAGATAGATAGATAGATAGATAGATAGATAGATAGATAGATAGATAGATAGATAGATAGATAGATAGATAGATAGATAGATAGATAGATAGATAGATAGATAGATAGATAGATAGATAGATAGATAGATAGATAGATAGATAGATAGATAGATAGATAGATAGATAGATAGATAGATAGATAGATAGATAGATAGATAGATAGATAGATAGATAGATAGATAGATAGATAGATAGATAGATAGATAGATAGATAGATAGATAGATAGATAGATAGATAGATAGATAGATAGATAGATAGATAGATAACCGGCCCGGCACCTAACGTCAGTGTCACGGAATGGTTCCTTAAAGACACGTCCCAGCCTGTTACGTCTCTTCGTTTTCGCTTCTTTCCTAATAATCTATCATACGGCATTGACTTCGCAGTCAGCAAATACGGATACAGATACGAAGAACTTTATTAAAAACATCCTGAGAAGCGCAGCCCCTTAGGGCGACACCGCGGCCCGCTCCCACGTGGGGACACTATGGCCCAACCTAACCGCCGCATCGCAGGCTCTCTGGACAGCCCAAAGCTGACGATGGTATTCCTCTCTCTTGACGGCCGAGTTACGCGTCACTCAGCAAATAGCCGATTTTTTACCCAAGAAAGAAGCCGCCATCGTACACTGTAGTATGCAAACCATTACGTTTCAGTAGGTGACCGCTACGGCTTTTAGAATGTCCATATTGTGTTAACTAAAAACATTTTGACAATGCGCTTTCGCTCGTCTCATTTCCTTTTTCTTCTTTTCCTTTTTCCGAGGTAAGCACGAAGTAGCAGCCGACCAGTTAGAAGCATACAGCACAGGGACGAGTAACCTGACACGTCCTTAGAAATGTAACGTTAAGATTCGACCCACGTGCCATAATGAACTTTTCGCTCCATTACAGCAGCCCCCCTTCTCCCAGCCTCCCCCCTCCCCTCGACCGTTGGTGCCTTTTTACGAGACGGTTACAAATTCAGAACCCCTCCTACAGTGAGGCAACGAGATCAAGTGCATCAGCAACTTCAAAAGCAGCCCCGAATTCGGCTTCTTCCCTCGACCAGCGCCTTGTCCATCAGCAGCGCAAACGTGAGGCTAAGGTTTGAGTGAAGAAGAACACGGTGAGAGACGACGCCTTTCTTGGCCTATACGCGTTCACGCCTTTGAGATTTGGCGAGGAACGTTCCGCGCCTGTCGGCGCCCAGCAACGCGAGCGGCGGCACGTCGAGGAACTCCAGCGCGCCGAAGAGCCAAATGTGTCCTAACCGAGTCAGGAGTTGGCTTTGATGCGAGCCGTGCGCATCGAGCCGCGGGCGAGGATCTTGTAACCCCCGTAGGAAGGAACCCCCCCATTTTGCGGGCGTTTTGCACCGCGCCAAATTGAATGAGCGGTCCTTCTCTTCGTCGCCGTCGGCCGCCGCGGTTTTTGCGGTAGAAACGCGCGAAGCGCGCAGGTGCTCGGCTCTAAGGAGGTTAGAGGGCGCCAGCGTCATCCTAACTCGATTTGTACCAACCACCGCCGCCGCTGCTGCTTTGCTGCCTCTGTTTCTGCGCTGCTCCGTGATGGGCATAGCGGCGCTGCTCCTCGGCAGCGCCTTCTCGCCGCGGTCATTTGTCAGCGCGCAGCCGCGCTGAATTAATTAGGGACCTCATGCGTGGTCACGGAGTTGTGTTTGTGTCCCCGTTCGCGCCATAAATCGCGACGGCGCCTCGGCTGGCCACCACCTGGTCGAGCGAGGCCTGATTTGTCAGCGACTCCGCCAGACTCCTTCCACCCCCCCCCCCCCACCCCCCTCCGCTCCCACCCCGGCCGTGACCGGAATGGGACACGAGTTGCTTTGGCCGGCGCCCGGGCCGCCAGCCCGCTCCGGCAATGGCCCTTTTAGCCGGCCATTTTCCGCTCTCATGGCTTCTGACCCCTGGCAACCCGCGCGGAAATTATGCGGAGCACGATGTCTTCCGCGGAATGTATCTCGATTTAAGGGGGCGACGGAGAGCGTCTCGTCCGGCAAATACAAAGAGCTCCGCGGAGTTATGCAAAATTTGTCGCGGACACGGTTCGTTGCGCGTTGCATCGACGGCTCGCGAAACTGGAGCCGATGTTCGGGCCATTGTTGCGAAGCTGCGAGTCCAACCAAGCTGTCGCGGATGCTTATATTTTACTTCGGCGCGTTAACTACTGCGGACAGCAAAACACTTGCCCATGTCGGGAAATTGTCTTGGAACGTGACGTTTTGGTTTGCTTCCTTCGCAAGCAACATTATCTTTGTCTTTATCGAGTTCCCCTCCTCCATCATACGGAAAAAAGAGCAAGACCATAAGCCTACAAAGCTCGCAGAGCTCTCACCGGGCACCGGTTACGTTACGTCTTTGACAGAAGTGTCCGCTATTTTCGTTGTGTTTGCACTCCTGTAAAACGTACTTTGCCACATCAAAAGTCTTAATGTGAGAAAGCAGCCTCATCGCGGAAGAGACCAGGTGGTTTCTCGGCCGTGTGTAACTTCGATGCCCGGTAAAAATAAATGTAGAAGACACAGTTCAGAGGAGACAGTAAATCAAAACAATGATGAAAATATTGTAACAATAATTGGCTGCATTTCGGTAACAAAGAAAATGTAGTGGCTGTCGAAACATTCGGGGGAAGAAAACCTCCACGACCAGTGATTTTTATACGTTAAACACGGTAGCGGCCGTGGCCACTCAGACCTCTAACGGCAGCTGGAAAATGGCTTTGTCTTTCAGTTTGCGCACAACAGATTTATTTTTTCTCCTATATTAGAATAACAATCCGAAGCTATCATGTCTGCAGCTTGTGTGTAAGTCGTACTTGCACACTTTTCTGATGCAGGTAACTTTTAAACATTAATTTAGTTCAATAAGGCACTTGCGTATTGCGGACGGCCTAGAAGAATGAGGTTGCATGCTGCGCTTCAGCACACATGCGAGCGCGCGTGACGTAAGCCGCCTGTAGTGGTGGTGGTTGTGTAATGTCGTCTAACGTCCGCACCAGCGTTGCTGTGCATCCGCTTTAACAGGGTGGAGTAGAGGCGGATTTTTTAAAACTTGATTTCTTCTGATATTGTTGAGATGATGACTGCAGCAGCAAAGCTGTTGAGTTTTACCGAACAATCTGTGTAGGCTGTGTAATATATGCACGTTATATCATCTGTGTAATACGTGCACGTTATAAATGTGTTCCAAAGTTACTTGCTTCAGCAACGGCACTCCAGCTTACTTCTTGATGCCCGGAACTGTCACTTGTAGTTGCGGTCGGCGCACACACCACAATGGTGGCTGACATTCGTGTTGCAGGGCGTGAATCGAGTTGGCAAGTAGGACTGATGTGTTTTACAGTGCTTTCGGCAAATGTTGAATCTGGCCTCTTTGCTGGCAAGCAAGCAAGATGGTATGAGAGGATCCAAGCCAGGTGTCGGATGTGTGCTCTCGGGACATCTGTAGCAATTCCGACTGTCATAGGATAATCACTAGCAATGGCCACTGTCTTGCAGCACAGTTATGGGCTGTCCATCGGGCCTGCGACGCAGCAGGGAGGCTCGGCCATTCTGTGTACCGACGTGGGAGCAGCCCGCTACGTGCCGATGCGCGCTCCGAAGGACTAGAATAAAGTTTTACCGTATCATACCATGGCCACTGTTGCAATCGATTATGTATTCTCTGGGAGGCTAAGAAAGGTTCTGAGTGCTTGGGCTTGCAGACTCTGAAGTCTGCGAATGTTTGACGTGCGAGTATTTGCTAGTACCGGTAAGCTGTACCGCAGGAAGCCCAAAAATTGCGCGTTATATAATTGCAACAATGGTGGTACTGTAGCGCCCTAGGACTTCCGGCCAAGAAACGCGAGTAGGTCCACAAAAGCGGCCAAAAGCTTTGTCACGTACGAGACGTGAGGGCTCCAAGGCAAGTTTTTATTAGTTACACGAACATCGAGTGACACTCTTGTTTCTTCCGCAGCACTTCCGGTTCACCTCCTGAGGCTACCGGGGACGAAATTCAAGATAAAAAAATTGAAAAATAGTACAGTACAAAATTTATGTATTTCATTATATATATGATATCAGAGTTTAGCTGATATAAGCTTAGCTACAAGTGTAGTTACTGAAGAGTTTGGAATAAGTAGAATGAATTAGACATAACTGATTACCGCACACCAAAGCACAGAATCGTAGACTACTTTAGAGACCCTCCACGTGAGCACGACTATGGCGAAATTCCTGGCAACCCGGAAGTAGAAAGCGGAAGCAATTACGTCACTAATAACGTCACACACAGAAGAAGGTGACATGATATTTGACCGGCTAATTAATGGAAAACAGTCGCCTCCATGTTTGGTTCATGCGTTGCGTTCGCCTAAAGTTAATATAAAGAAACCCAACGCCATGGTGCGAGTGCCACTAAGTCAAAGATTAGGGTCGCCTACCATTTTTGATGACGACGTGAAGATATCGCTGGGTTCGGGCGCATTTATGGTCATTAATCTTCCAAGCATACGTAACCATCGCTTTGCGAGTAAAAGCAACGAGTGCACACAGTTCTGGTGAGAGCTTCTTTTTTTTTATTGAAATGAATATCAGGAGAGGTTGGCGCCTTTATGGTGGCACCGGCTACTTATGGTGGCACCGGCTACTCCTTGTCACTTGGCAAAGGAACCAAATTTGCGTAAAAAGGGAGAATAGCGACACGAAATATGCCACTCAGTAGAACATTGGATGAATAAAAAATATACAGTCCAACAGTACATGAGTCGCAAAGTTCTGTGCATTAGTTCAGTCCACATACGCTTATATAAAGTCAGATGTTTTGAACAGCCAAAACACACAACACATGTAATGCACTGCAAGTACAGAACAGAATTATACATATTGCGTAAAAGTTGCGATCACCACATAAACCAATTATGAACCACGGACAACGTTGGTGTTACTCATTTAGCGCATTCGGATCACCTGATACCTAATATTTTCCCAAAATGTTGGTGTCCTCTCGAGGCCTTTGAAGCCTTCGCATTACGCATATATATATATATATATATATATATATATATATATATATATATATATATATATATATATATATATATATATATATATATATATATATATATATATATATATATATGCGTAATGCGAAGACGTGGTCAAAAATAACGTACAGCGCGAAGGACAAGGACTGCGAAGGCGACATACACAGCGCTGTATTTTCGGCAACGTCGCGCAAGTAGCCGCAACGGCGGCTGCGGTGACATGCGCTCTTTCACGCCGGCGCGATAGTCGCAGGTGGCAAGGTTTACTGCGGGCACGGCTTATA
The DNA here is from genome assembly GCF_038994185.2 of Dermacentor albipictus. Classification (NCBI taxonomy): domain Eukaryota; kingdom Metazoa; phylum Arthropoda; class Arachnida; order Ixodida; family Ixodidae; genus Dermacentor; species Dermacentor albipictus. The sequence continues at coordinate 31,045,093 of NC_091823.1, read as the reverse complement.
TGTCGAGATCACTATTCCGTCATTGTCTCCAGTAGTATGTCTAATATTAACATCAGCGACGCCTCCGAAAACTGCTTTTATTAGATACTACAATGCGTAGGCCGTAATGAAACTTTACAAAAGCACGGCCAGGAAGAGATAATTGGGAAGACGAATAGGAATAACTATAGACATTAATGAAAGTTTATTCATGGAAACATTCCGTGGCTTTAAGGGGTCCTCAGAGCGATGAAAAATTGCCGTCGACCGCGATGACTTGGCTTACTCGCCTTGGCATCGAGAGCGCCGCCGCTATAGTTTCGGACGTCTACGCAGCGCTTCGAACTCTAAAGGGCAAGATATAGTCCGGCGTTCTCGGCGCGCCAGGCCGCGGCAGGCGAAGTCGGATACGCTGCGCTAGCGACGCTAGGGGTGCAAGAAATTTGCTTCCTCTAGAGTTCGGCGCGCGCGCGCAGCTCGAGGCTGGCGCCATCTGTGCGTCCGGGAGCGCAACTTCGCCGCGGCGAACAGCTGTTTACATGGCGCATGCGCGTCTTGCATATACCCTCGCCGTTCGGGTAGCGCGCGCTTCTCGTTCCGCGCGCTGTTTGTGCGCTAAAATGAAAACTTCTGCGGGATGGCGTTAACTTGTCCTGACAGCCAGAAAAAAAACAACAAGGTTTTCCGTGCGAAAACCACTTTCTTTCTGACCTGGGCTTCTTTAACGTGTACCTAAATCTAAGCACACGGGTGTTTTTCGCATTTCGCCCCCATCGAAATGCGGCCGCCGTGCCTGACAGCCAGAACATCGCACTCATATTGCTAGTACTTCGGCTACGTCAAAAACGGAAGCGGACCATGTATGTACATGCGAAAGCTATTCGACAAGCGCCCTCAACTCGGCGACTACCACCAGCTAGTACAGGAGCTGCGAAATGCAGCTTACCTGTGGCGAGACCACACTGCTTTCGTATAGCTTCCTACGCGTGGTTCTTCCGCTCTGTGTCGCGGTGGTCCATGCGTTTCACATCGTATACACATGGATGGTTGCTAATTGCTTCAAGCAGGCGTCCTCACTCGCGCTGTCATCACACACAGATGTTGAAAAAACCACAGGCGCACTGTCAGGACGCGCATCGCAGGCCGCCATTCTGCCTTCTGCTCGCTGCCGCTACAGCGCGCAGTGCATTCTGGTCTAGCGTCAGCCGCGTGAAATAGAACACGCTCTATCTCCGCGCCGGCGGCGTTGTGCTCGCCAAGCGCGCCAGGCACGCCGGCTACGCCGTGACGCCGGACTGTAGAGTGCGCGTTTTTCACCGACGTCGCTTAACCGCGACGCGCGTGGCCGCGCGCGCGCGTTACGCCGGACTATATCTTGCCCTTAAGTTATCGCGATGACGTGAAAGAGCGCGCGTCACGGTAGCCGCCGTTGCGGTTACTTGCGCAATGTTACCTAAAATCGAGCAGCGGTGGACGCCGGCGACATGCACTAATATAAAAGATACGGTGAATATAAACAAAACAACAATCAGGACGGGTCTCCGTTCCTTCTTAGTGCCGCGGTTTGGTGTCGGGCTGCCGTCCGCCCCTGTGCGGCAGCGCCATGTGCTGGACTACCGGCGATGCACGGTTTCCTTCGTCGCGACTGCCAGCAGTAGAGCAACCGTACGGCGCACTAGAAATTTATCAAGCGTGACAAGGCACCGCGCGAGAGTGAGGGCGAAGTCTGGCGTCACCCGGGGCACTCTCGCCGTCAGCGCGCGCAGCAAGATAGCAGCGCCCCGGTGTGGCCCCGCAGCCGCTCCGGCCACTTGAGCCGTGGTCCGTTTACTTTTTTGGCCGATAGTACATGTGTATACATATTTTTCTGCTTGTCTATTAGCGGCAATCTGTTAAACTGCCGTTCTTTCTTTTTCTTTTTTATGTCACAGTGTATTTACATGCCTTGTATAGCCTCTCCTGCATGGGCCATAACTGTTGGCCTGCAGTATTCTGAAATAAATAAATAAATAAACAAATAAAATAATAGTTTGTCATTTTAGACATGGTTTACTGCTGTCATTGGTGTGCCCTTAATGCTATAGCCTGGCATCCCAGCCTCCGCGTTTCTGGCATATAGGGAGTATTCACATGACGTTACGTACGCCTTATTGGTGTGCTATTCACAACTTCTACAGTGCTGCTGGAGACAACCTGATCAAGATAACGCTGAGATTCTCACCTTGCTGGCTGTACGCCACTATGGCGGCCTCTATGACGTCGCGCACACCTCACATGCCCGCTGCTGTTATAATAATTGGAATACATCGTTTCAGATAGACGCCTTCTTCGCTCTATACCGATCTCGTTTGCGCAGGCTCTAGTGAATGACTCAGCGCCTGCTGGCTGAGGCAGGGCTAATACTGCGAACGCGCCGTGTCATCTTAACAGGAGACAGATGACGCTGAGCGTTTTAGGCAGGCGGACGACATATGGTCCATGCGATGGCTGCATGGACCTTCAGGTTAAATTTACCGCCCACGATTCATTCTTACTCGGTGATTAATTTGTCCCGCTGCGCTAACGTGTTGCGCAGGTCAGTGATCTCACTCGTCGCGTTAGAAATCTCTGTGGGCACTCGAGGTCACTGTTTTAATCAGCCAGTCATCTGAAAGCAGCAAACGAAAATGAAAAAAAAGATAATAATGTTGGCACTAGCTTCGTCTCAAAACGATGTTCCCCGAACTGCGTGGTCGCGTGCACTTCCGCTTGGCGTTGCGCAGTGGTTCGATGGCTTGAATTAAAGGTACCGCAAATTAAGAGACAACGGAAAAGCTTAACATCCAGAGTGCAGAAGAAAATTGTTGAGTGAGTGAGTGAGTGAATAAACTTTACTGTAGGTCCGGCGAGGACGCGAACTCGTCGCGCACCCGGCTAGTCCCACGTCGGGACCGGCAGGTCTAGCCCACCGGCCCGGTCGCGGGCGCGCCGGACAGCCAGGATTTGCTTTTCTAGAGCGGGGCTACACAGAAGCGAGTCCCACTCCTCCTTGATGAACTTGGGGTATGTCGACCCGCACTCCCAGAGCATGTGGGGTAGAGTGGAGGTCTGGCCGCAGGACGGGCAGGCGTCGTCGCGATACACGTCGGGGTAAGCCTCGTGGAGAGCGGACAGACACGGATATGTGCTGGTCTGTAGGAGCCTAAGCGAAACGGCTTGCGCCCTATTCAACTTGGGGTGAGGTCAACATCGAGAATATAAATACGAAATAGTTTCCAAACTCGCATGTTTCACTTCGAGAAACTCGTCTGCAAGAAAACAGTTCTCTATATAAATTACGAAGCCATTCTAGAATTGCGTGTACGCTTCACATTTTGAGTAGCACGAGCTGTTACTCGCTAAAAAGGAGTTGTCAGCAGTCTCTTTGTTATTTGGAGGAACAGCACTGACGCTGTTCGCCTGAGCGGGGAACGGCTAGTAATTGTTCAAAGTTTTGGTGGCGGGTCGAGGAATAGCAGAGCTCCGGAAGCAGTGCCAGAAGGCATACAGCGCGGGAGGGCTGGCTGCTGCTGTTACCGCCGCCGCTACAGGATTGAAGGCCCAGCGGGAGACATCGTGCGCTGTCGAGAGGCCATAAACATCGGCAGGCAGGCAGGCAGGCCAGCCCATCGATCGACGGCAGATGTTCTCCGGGGCGACTACGGCGTCCAGGTGATTCTGCCAGACACGCCCGCCGCTGTCCGGGCCAGTGCCATCCATTTTTTACCCCGCCGAGAAATGTCGGCCTAAACGCTCGCTGATAACTGAATAACTTGGCCGCCGCACTTTAAGAACTGGGAAAGAAAGAAGGCAGCAAAGGCACGGGGGGACGAGGGTTCCAATGACGGGTCGAGCGCGCTGCCTCCACGGCGTTGAGCGCTTTTGTTCCTCCTTCCGAGGCGGATTGGCTCGCCGCCCGATCGAAACGCGACCGAGGGTCGCTCGCTCGAAAACTCTGCGGTACAAGTGCGCGAAACTCGCCGCCCTCTCCCTCTCCCCACGTTACGTTCCCGTAATTGATGAACCCCGCGCCACACTGACGTCCAACAAGCTTTGCGTCCTCGCAGATGCGCCGCACAGGTCAACGGTGAAGAACAAAGAGCAGCCGTGAACGGCTAACGTAGCGATGTGGGACGTGAGACAAAGTTGGTCTGTCGGAAAAAAGGAAATCGCTTCACTGCACAAGGAGAGCACGAGCAGCTTCTAAATGCACCCCCCCCCCCTCACCCCTGCCCTCGATGCCTTACCTCTGTTTCTTTCTGCTTCTTATTATTTTGGCACAGACGACGAAATATCATGTTGAAGAAAAAGTTAAATAGCTCAGAAAAAATATATATAAGTTAAAATGCAAGAATATTTGTGATAGACAAACAGCTCCGCAGGTAAGAAAGAAAAGTATTCCATAAAGCGGGAACGCATACTTCATTGAATATGATCTGCAGCGGAAATATACTTCGATAATTTATTATCGAGGAAGCTTGAATCGATATTACATCGACAGTGTGAAACGCGGAAAGAACACGCAGTAACTGGTCAGCCAACAACTTTTCTTCTTTTTTTCTACGTGCCGTTTCTGCCATTTAAGGTTATCTATGCGAATATGTACCTACTCGTCCGTCCGCCACATCTCGATGCACTAAATTACCTATATGCCATACAACACATTCAGCTCCCACTCCATGTCTCCATTCTCTCGTGCTACTTCTTTCCCCTTCCACTGCGCATTATCAACTACTTTCCCTCAATATTTCCCTCAATATGCGTCTGTTCGCACCATTCAGTTCACTGCGCTTGCACAACCGGTTGAAGGACCCTGGAAAAAAGCCTTTACTTTCCGATTGATTGATTGATTGATTGATTGATTGATTGATTGATTGATTGATTGATTGATTGATTGATTGATTGATTGATTCATTCATTCATTTATTCATTCATTCGGTCATTGATTGATTGATTGATTGATTGATTGATTGATTGATTGATTGATTGATTGATTGATTGATTGATTGATTGATTGATTGATTGATTGATTGATTGATTGATTGATTGAAAAGCATCACAGAGACAATAGGCGGGGCCATAGTAGCGTGCTCCGGATGGCAAAACAGAAAATAAATAGAGCCCTCCGGATTAGTTATAACCATATGGCGTGCTTCAACGTGCCACCAAAGCTCGGCACGCGAGCGTGTTTGCACTTTGTCCTCATCGGAGTGAAGCCATCGGAATCATGGATCGAAATCGCGACCTCGCGCTCAGCCTCTCAACGTCATGTAGTCGCCCAACCAGCGAAACGGGTATTTTCGCTTTCTAATCGACGCTCCGTTGTCTGTCTTGTCCCTCACCAAAGCGGCAAAGGTCCCTTTCCGGTCTCGACGCATTCTAGGGGCGCACCAACTCGGAACTTAAGGCCTTCCGGAGCGTGGGAACCTGGCGCGGCGAGCAGCCGCTACAAAGTAAACCAAGCGGACCGCGAAACAGCGGCCAACGGCAGACCGGAGACCCCGAAAACCGAGTCCCTTTCGCGGCGTTCTCGCGACGGCGGCGTCATCAGCGTCGAGATAACGACTAATTAGTGTGCCCCTCGGCGGGCCAGTCAGCGGCGGCGGCGGCGACGACACGCGCTGGCTTCTCCCGATATCGGTCATTGATTTCCACTTTTTCTTTTTCTCACTCTCCCCCGGCGGTCCGCGCGCAACGCGGCGGGAAAGCGTGCCGGCGTGCGCGCGCGCGCGACTTGTGCTCGCGAGCTTTGTGCCTCCGACCGCGCGCGCTTCTTTTGTGGGCGGCCGCCGCCGCGACGGTGCGTGGCTGGTGGCGGCGGTGCGGCAGAGGACCTTTGTGGCTTCTGCCCCTGCCTGCCAAACAAAGCCGGCCTTTGTTCCTGCGCGGGCTTGGCACAAAGAAGCCGTTGTTTGCGTCCTCGCCGCTCCCTGTGGCACTGGGCCGCCGGTAATCAATGGGCTGCCGTGAGCAACGGGCAGGCAGCCCTGTAATGTCCGTATATACTGTCGCCGCCGCGGCGCCGTGCCAGCGCGAGACGCCGCGGTCACGCACGCAGCCTCGTCTTGCGAGACCGGAGCACGTGCGCTGCGCTGCCTTCTGTGCCGCGCGAGACCCGAACGGGGCGCGCCCGAATGGGCTCGCTCACTGGGTTACTCAATGCACGAGCAATGTGCACGACTTATCCAAAGAACACTTGCAAGGCTACAGCCGCGCCTGCTAACGAGCAACACGGACCTGAGACGTACCTAGCAACATCAATATTCGGAAACAACCTTCACTTTATACTGTACACTCTTCCGCACCACACGCTGCTGAAAAAGAAAAAGAAGACGTGAGTTAGAGAGAAAAATGTTTACTGGTTTCGGTTCCTATTCCGGGATTTCTGGGTGTTGGATTATTAGCAAGGAGTAACAGGAGAGTCGGAAGGGAGGGGGCAGGGGAGTGGTGTACCTGCGGCGTCGATGGCGTCGTCTCTTGGTGTTTAGGTTGGTCCGCCTCCTCCGGTGTGGTGAGCCCACGACTCGTGGTACGCTTTGTCGATGCGGCCAGCGGAAGGCGAAAACGATCTGACGCTAGACCGGCGTGGAGGAAACGAGAGAACACGCAAAGCAAGCGAGCACGCGCTTTCTCAGTGTGGGCACTAGAATCGCGAGTTAGCGAAGCAAAACGTTCGTCCTCCTTTGACTCGAAAAACGTAGGCTAAGGCCAGGAAGCTCGCGCACTTTCACATTAAATTTATGACGAACGTTGGAAAAGTAGTGCTCTGCTCATGGTTCCAGCAATTATTAAACGATTGCGGCGACACACTTCCTTCTAGCGAGATTAGTACCAAACTCTAGGATTGTAATAGCAGCCACAGCGGGAGCAGAAACTTACGGAAAGCAAGGCATAAATTTAAATGAAGGCGTCTGCGTGCGATGTCTGTGAAAAATTCACGCAGAAACTTCTCTGGGAGTTGTCCAAGTATGCGTAAGCGTTGTGCCACTTGCTCATCCCCACGCAGACCGGTGTCGTTATCAATGTTACGAAACTTCATCCGACCAGTATAAACGACAGCGCTGCGGCGACGCGAACCGCTGCGGATGGCGGCGCAGCGTGAATCGATGATGCAAATCCAACTACTGCGGGAGGCGGTGTCAGGTGCGCTGATGACGTTCCGACCATTATAAGCCGTTATCTCTCCTTAGCGCCTTATTCATCCGCGTCCTCTCTTTATCAACCGTACTCCGGCGGCGACTGGTTATGGCGCGGCCGCGACGGCCTTATCTTGAAAGCAATCTGCGATGAAACAGAGTATACGCCAAGTGCTGATAACTTCGATCGTGTGCGCTCCGTTCTCGCCGCTTACTTTGCGTTGAAGAGACAGGCAGCAAGAAGGTCAATTCGCTCGCTGCTGCGGGGCCTATCTCGGAAGCAATCGTCTCACGTGACGGGCGGACGGACAGGTTTCCTCGTTGACAGAAATACGCATTTAAAAAGCACTCGTGCTTTCCCTATACGTCGTGCAGTTACGGCTCTCGCGAAGTTTGATGGTGGCTAACGAACGTGAAATTCCACTACACACATCATACCTTTGTTTTAAACGTGGATTTTCTCTTTTTCTGCGCCTTCTTGTTCTTTAATATGCTCGAACAAACGCCGAAGATGTCGATAGCGGACCCCCACCACGCAGGTTTGCGACAGGGCATCTGTTTGTGCAATCGATTTTGTATTTAGAAAACAAAATTTTGGGGACAAACATTTAAATTTGGCACGCCATCGACCGAGCTGACTTAAAATGTTTGCTTCACGCTGCTGGTACCGGCAGTCTCGTCTTTTTCTGCATCCATAACAACACATTCACTAGCCCACCACCGACCGAACCCGTATAAGCAGTACACGAGTGGTGGCTAGAGAATCAATACAAACTTCAGCTCTGAAGAAAGAAAGAAAGAAAGAAAGAAAGAAAGAAAGAAAGAAAGAAAGAAAGAAAGAAAGAAAGAAAGAAAGAAAGAAAGAAAGAAAGAAAGAAAGAAAGAAAGAAAGAAAGAAAGAAAGAAAGAAAGAACCGTAGTAGGACCAATAGCCTCATTGAAAAAACCGGGGTCCGTCTTCACAGCACAAATTTAATCAAGGAGCGCTCATCGAGTGTGGCAGTGGTGCTGCCCGCACTGTCACTGTTCACCGCTATCGGTGCACTATGCACGTGACGTCACGCACTTCGTAATTAAATGATATTTTGCTGTGTCCTCTGAGATATGCAGGGTGGAAGCGGGGACAAGGATAACGCGGGTACATTTTACCGTACGATTTTTTTCACTAAAATGGATTGAGTGTATCCGTTCGTCTCAAGTATAGTGGGTGGACATACGAAAAGTGGACAGTACATGGCATCGAACGTCCTTACGGCTTGTTATATTTATAAGTTTCTTTATGAGATGTTCGTTATAAGGCAATGGTTGCATGGTCTCGCGTGCTCGCTGCAATTTCCTTCTTTTATTAGAGCAACAAGAATAAAAAATAGTTTAGACGGCAGAAACATTAATTCAAGGGAAACATGCGCGTATACAAGTGCACTGAACCCAAATGAGTTATAGTTGTGAACGTAAAACGCTCAACTGCTCTGAAGAAATGTTCTGAGGCATGCAGATTCGCTGCGAAACTGAACACGCTGTAACTGTTCGTAAAAGCCCCTGAAATTCAATAATATGAAAGCCGCAGTATAACAAAGACGTGAACAAATTGCAGAACAATCGTATTATTGTCCATGATTCCCATTGTGGTTGAAATGCTGTGCAGTGCCACGGTTCCTTCTAATAAATTTAGCATGTCTCCTCCCTGCTTTTCCGTAAGTTAGCTTTACAGTATACTTGCCACTTTGGCCCGCTTTGCAGTCATCACCCTATCGGCGCCGACGCCTCACCAACAACGGAAGCTGCACGGCCGTAAACCTATACTGTACATCGTTTCCCCTTTGACTTATGCAGTACCTGCCATTTTTTCGTGAGTTTTACCGCAAAGCCTGACACGGAGGGTTCCTGCCAAAGGGAGCAGAGCGATGTGGCGCACAGAGCGAAGGGGGAGCTGGGGGGGGGGGGGAGAGATTAAGTAGATGCGGCTTTAGTAGACTAGTGAATAATGACATGTTCTTTTATTTAATGCGTTAATGACACGTTAATTTATTGTGAAATATCCATTTTGTAGGTTATACTGAAGGAGGTTATACTTTTCGAGGTTATACTACATGTTCATGACTAGGCGGAACATTAACAAAGCGGGCCGTGGTGGCACGTGCTGTAAATATAACTTCCCGTGCTTTTTCACCGGGCTATAGCTGTACAACCGCCATGACGGTCTGCACGAGGTCATTTCATACCCCGTATTGCGTCAACCCCTTTCACCACCACCCCTCCCCCGACTCTGCCCTGTTGACACTCTAGGAATGGCTTCAGTGTCGGCGGGGCACGCGCCTCTCACTCGTGTTCGTGCGCCCACACTGGGCCAGCGCGATTCCATTGCTCAGATTAGACCATCGCTCCCTGCAGACGCGCGGGCCAACGGTTGGGTGCCGACGCACGGACCGACCAGCCGCGGGTTTTCACAGCAACGACGGCGAAAGCGCAGGACTGCTCGAGTCGTTTAAAGTCACGCTACCTTTGCCTCTAAAAGCAGGGTCACTCTGGCTATGGTCAATGAACGTGGCAAATCAATTCTGCGGGCATCCGCAAGGTAGAGGCCAGGATATCGAACACGGCACCAACGCCTTTCCGGGCTGGGCGCTTTATCATCTATTGTTTGGATGACGGTATTTCCCATTTCTGAAACTTCCTCCACCTTGCAGGCTTCCACAGAATTGATTTGCGTCATGTGTTCCCGTGGACCACAAGGTACCCAATGGTCACACCAACAGATTTATCCATAGCAATTGCTTACGTACGCACCGGAGCCTGGCGGCATTGCCCGGTGTGTTATTTCGAGTGTACTGTATGTTGTTGAATAAACGCAGTCCTCCTCGATTCGGTAAGCCACATCGAACATCAACGAGCTAACGGATTCCCGACACTTGCAATCTTCATTGACGTATCAAAAGCATGTGACATTGTTTTGCAGGGCTCAATAGTGGGTCGACTAGCGAACATGGGAGTCACAGGCCACCTATCATATTTCATAAATACGTTATTCAATGGTCGGCAATTGTACGTGAAACAAGGGACGGCACCGAATACAGCGAGAGCAGCTTCACGGGGCGTACCACAGGGAAGTGTATTGTCGCCCCTGCTGTTTAATGTGACCATGACGGTATTACCACAGCCTTTGAAGAATGCGTGCAAGACGGCACATGAGTCAATGTATGCAGATGATATCTGCATTTGGCTATACGGATATCAGCACAAGCACCTGGCAATGATGCCTCAACGGACAGTAGTGTCACCACAAGCCTACCTTTCATCGGTCGGATTAACCATCTCAGCAGACAAGTCCCGTTTTTTGCTGTTCTCTGGGCTGCGACGAATGGTAATGCGGATGAAGATTAGCCACAGGAAGCACATAAATTCATAAATTGCATAAGGTTTCTCGGCGTAGTGCCTCAGTCTTAAAGAAAAGGCCCTAGCAGTTACTACCTAGTGTCACACCACTTGCAACCTTAGTGTAACGGGAGTTGATAACGATAAAGTTAGTAATGTAACCGACTAAACAAGGTAGTCACTGTTACTAATGGGTCTCCCCTACCAATTCCAACCGCAGTTAGCGCCACCTAATGCAAATATTCTCACCTCTGTTGCATATATCAAAACAGCTGTGGCATATTCCACAATGGGTCCGATATAAGTGTTATAGAATAAAAACTTTGAATTTGGTTGTCCGAGATCGGTCAAGCTTGTCTCCGGGATCAACCCCGTTTACTCGACCAGCCAGCCGTCTTATATATCGGTTTCCATTATTAACACGCAGTTACCCGTTGTGATGTGAAAGAGAATGCATCGCTACCGTTTCCTCTTCATTAACTCAAGCAGGGGAAGGTATACTGGATAGCCTAGTCAGTAACAATAATAAATTGAACGCGACGCTCGTCGCTGATCCTGTTGCACTTTTGCGGTAACTTTTGTTTTGCGGTAACTACAGAAAGGCTATGAGCGATGCCAGCTCGGTTGAGAATCACTCATACCCCATCCCAGCGTGCATGCAGTGGCTCCTAGCCGGCCCAGTTAAAAGGTCTGGTTAACCGGTCTAGTTAACCACCCTGCCTTCCTTCGTTTCATCTGTCTCTCGCGCTTCTAGCAAAAGCGATGGAAGCGTTCCGACACTAGATCGAGGTCGCGCGAAAGCGGACACGTCAATTCCCGCCACGGAGGGGCCGCCCAACTTCTCACGCGCCACGCGGGAAAGCCTAGGCGCAGAAGCTTTCCCCTTCCTCTCGGGAGGGGAGTGGGGCGAGCGGGTCGTCGTCGTGCGGTAATCGAACGCCTCCGGGACGCGCACGCACTCGCAGAGCGCGCGCGCGCGCGCACTTTGGCACGCGCCTACAGTTGTCGTCGCCCGCGGGACGGTCAGCGGCGGCTCAAGACGCCTCGGCTGACGCAATCACGCCCTCGCGCTCCCGCCGTGCATTCCATTTGCTCCCGCACGCGCTCTTTCGTGTCAGCGGCAGGCATCAGCGGTCCCCCCTCGCCGCCGCTGCAGCCGCCGCCTAGTGGGCAATTTCCAAAGAGGGCTGCCGCGCTAACGCCGTTATCCGGCGCTGCCTTGCCCTGTGCTGCCTGCCTGCATGCATGCGTGGATCCTGCGCTCTATTTCTCCCTCTCAGCGGTTTCCATTTCAACAGTAGGCGGGAGGGCTGTGAAAAGCACAAGTTAATTGCCGTCTCGAGAGGTATATCCTCGAATCTAGCTTGCGACGCTGCTGTAAGATTCCTAGGTTTCTTTCTTTCTTTTTTCATCACCAGCCTTCATCGTCCATTTTCTTACCTGCGGTCTGAGAAGTTTGTGTCTGTCTGCGAACCAGAATGGGGAGCCATTCGTGTGGCTGCCGAGGGCGAGCGAAGCCGCGAAAGTGATACAGGAAAACGTACAAGAGTGGAGGCGCCGAGTATGGCGTCAGGTAAGACGTAAATTAAAGAAGAAAAATAAAGTGTGTGCGGGCACTGTTGCCTTTCGCCGACTCACGTAGCGTAATGCATTGTTTAACAGTTCTTCCTCTCTTTTTTCTCGCGCTGTGTTCTTCTATGATAGGGAGTGCTCCCAAAATGTTCGCTCCCCCCCCCTCCCCCCACCTCGCAGCCTTGCCATGCTGCGATGAACTCGTCTGACGTCGGCGAAACGATTCGGCAGGGTAGGTGCGGAGGCCTGCGAGCGATCGTCCACTTGGCAAAGGGAGTAGGCCGGAACGAAATGAGAAGAGGGAAGCGAAGAAGTGAAATAGAACTCCTCTTACTCCTAATTACTTATAGTCACCATGTGTCATCTCTGCGTAACCGCGGTTGCTAAACGTGCTCTAAGCCCGGTGCTCAGCTCCCGGGAACCAATCTCACGAGTTAGTTCCACGCGAAGCGAAAAATGAAATTCGTGTCCTGTTTCGGAAAATTAACAGCGCAAAACAGACGAGGAAGAAGGAAACGAAGAACACGACACTTTGTCCTCGTCTGTTTTGCGCTGTTAATTTTCCGAAACATGAATCAACACCAACTCGCCCAAGTTTATCTTCTAGTACAGTTCGTGTCCTAGCTTGCGCAAGTTCCCTAGCTGTTCTCGCGTGGAGTTCAAGGCCGGAGTGCGGCGACGTGCTTGGTATCAGATGTCAATCAAAGTACAGCCAGAGTCCAGAATTTTCGTTTTAGAACGTAATTATTAACGGCTATAAAATAAAAATTCAGTGGCGACATAGCGGTGAATGCGATATAAATGCGTTAGCATTAAGTCCTACATCTTTGAGGTCCCGGATGCATGATTAAACAGCGTTCACCTCATTTGCAAAGTGTTGTTAAGGTGCTCACTCGATACACACGTCTTGCCTCTTCGAGGAGCGAAGTGCAACTCACGTCACTTACACTATATAAGAAGCACAACTTCACGACACATCAAATGATAACGGATTAAAAGTTGCCTTGCGTATACCTCATTCGAATAGGCAACTTGTTTACGCGTTTTTGTTATCGTTTTGCTAGTGATCCGTCATTTTTTGTTTCTCCTAGCATTTAACGGGCTCCCCGTATGAGGTCAGCTAGGAGTTCGTACAGCTGCGGCGATGCTGCAACGTAGCCTGCGTGGGGGCCGTGCACATTATGTATTACGTGTAAATGTGTGATTTTGTGGTGTAAGTAGTAATGTTAGCGAATTCATCTGAACTTGGATATTTCTGTGAACACGTACCGTGCATACACTCCTCAGTTCTTTGCATTTTATAGCCCTGGTACGTGGTAACGTCGTAAGCGTGACTCGTAAAGTCCGTGTCGTCCTTTGTTGAAATAAACATTTTCTAAACGGGAGCCGTCACTATATAAGAACAGCCAGCAAGCAGACCTCTAGTACTCATGAAAAGTGCGAAGGTATTAGAACTTGCTTGTACAGTTCCGCTGTCTTTGACGTATCAGTTGCTAAGACTGGCATATATCTGCAAAGGATTTGGTAAACCTTAGATTTCCGGTTACACCGTGGCTGAAAAGACAGCTGTGTTTCTCGCTCATTCAATCACATCTTCAATACTGCTTTTCTTCCCTTCTTTTCTGCTTGCATACCTGCTAGACGAACGCCATATACCTTATTGCTGTTGCAGTTGCGTAACGAAAGGAGAAAAGCGAACAAAAATGGGGTGGGAAGAAGCACGAAAAGTTCCAAGTGACACGGCTTCCTTGACAGCGGATGAGGTCAGCTCACTTGTGCGTGTTCACGATGAAGACAGCGGTGTCCTGGCTGGGAAGCAAGTTTCCAGAGGCAATAGGGCGGGGAATTGTGCAGGTGAAACCAAGCAACCGCGTGACCCGGGACAGTAGATCGCGGATACCCCCCCCCCCCCCTTTCGCCATCGTCTTTTTTCCTCAGCCACCCTCACACGGAGGAAGCGGTGGGATGACGTCATTATTCATCCGCACTGTCAGCCGCGGCTATCATTTACGACTTTTTCCACCAGACCGCTCACGCACACACATGCACACCGCATTGAGGATCGGCGCCTAATGAGAACGGCCGGCTCCAAATACAAGCGCCGGCTCGATCACGCCACGCGGACCACGCGCGACGGCAAGGAATACAGCCATGGGGGAGCGCGCACAATCGCTGCTCGCGGAAAGCGCGCGCATTTTTCTTGTTGCGCAGCGGCGGGCATCGTGCGAGGGAGCGTCGTGCGTGTCGAACGCCATTGCGATGCCCATCGTCGTAACACCGTGGCTGCACGGCATCCACGAGTGGCCCCAGTGGATACGCCTTCTCCACACGTGTCGGCTGTACGCCACCATGCATATCGTATATGGAGCGCCGTTCGCCGAAAAGCGGCTGCTTCGCCGGCTTCTTGCCCGTGCTGCTTCCGCTGAAATGCAAATTGGCGTCTTTGATGGATGTCGCTCGCAGAAGCGCCGAGAAGCCCACCTCGGGAACGCTCACTATACTCGAGCCGCTGTTTCCCCTCGTGACAGCGTATTTACTACATAGACAGGCGCTGCTCCGTCCTCCCAACTTATTTCTCTCATTTTTTTTTCTCTCCCTGTAGCTTTAGTCTTGCAAATGATCGCGACGCCCTCTTTATGCCGTTCGCAGACTTTTTTTTTCCGAGAGACACGGGGGATACGAGAAGCGCGAGGTGGTGCTCCATCTAAATGAAACGAAACATTTTTCGCACCCTCTACCGCTTCCACCCGGCTCGTTTGGCCGCGACAGCTCGACCGTCTTCTAACGACACGGCCACGTCTTCGCCGGCTCGAACTCTCCCAGTGGATATTGTTCCAACTCGCGCGATAACTTTACGCGAAGCCGGCTTGTCGATCGCCGAAGAAAGGCGTTTAGCGAAGTGCTCCTTTAGTTACGCGGTCCAGCCGACACAAAGCGAGAAAATGAGGGCGAAGGGAGAAAGAAAACGATATCTCAACGCACGTTCATCGTGACTTCAGGCGCTGGGGGCATTTCAGTGTTAAATGATTCACGCCTTCCTTATTGCCAGAACTTCGCGGCGCACGTACTTGTGTGGCTCGGACAATGAATGCACGCACTCGCGCGGCACTTGGTGCACCGCGGGTCTGGGCCTTTCCAGCATCCATGTACAATTTACCACCACAGACTCGTCGTGGGCATCGCGATGGTGCTTTTGTACTGAGCCACTTTGCTTCTCCGATAACTTGCGCAGGCTGCTTCGAATGACTTTGTCTTTAATGACTCCGCGAGAATTGGCACCAGATGATCAGCGAGGAAGAAGTCGCAAACAGCAGCAATGTCGCGACGCCGCGCGCGATGGAGAGTATTCATTAACGCTGATAGACACAGCTGTGCATATTAATGCGCCATTTGATTAAACACTTCTTTTATTCAGCGAGGCTTGAAATATAAGAGTGTTAATGTATCGTACACAAAGCTTCAGCTCTAACTTGAATTTTCTGAATCAATAAGGCTGAAATAAAAGAAGCCAGTGAAGCGCTGCCAGCTGGTAATTTGAATTGTTCGCTCGAGATGGAGGTCAGATAACTGTTCCCAAAGAAGAGCTCCTAAATAGGTCGATTATTGATTATTCTCTGGACTACGTGCTCTCCGACGGTAGCTAGAGGAAAGCAGCTTCGCTTTACAGTGAAACAAGAATACAAACACGTAAGATATATTTAACACGCAGAGTTCTGACGTGTGCTTCTGTCGTAGTTAGGCTAAAAGGCGAGATCGAATGCTTAGCCCGTTTTATAGAGATAACGATTTGTTGGGCGAGCGCTATCTCGAGTCCATCAGCTTCCTTCTTTTTTAGAAACAGCACTGCGCGGTACGCACTGAGCCATGGTGCAATCTCCCTGGAGTACATGCGGCTTGGAGATAAGTGTAACACGCCTGACACGCAGCATTTGTCGTAGGCCCTGCTGCACTACAGAGTATCCAAGGGTTGTGGAAGCAGAAAACAAATATTCTTTTGGACAAATTCAAGGGAAATTGCTTTACTTTTGTAGGCTAGGGCGGGCTGCGTGCTTAACGACGAAATGCTACGGGCAGAGCTGATGCTTAAAATACGTAGGGCACGAAGGACGCGACGGCAATCCCATTAGTACAAGTCTATACCATTCACATATAGCACATTTATAGCTATAATACGCAAAACGATGAGTGGTAGAAAGTGAGTAGCATACAAGTAAAGGATCCAACGCAAGCGGGCGGTGTTCCGAGAGACTAAAGAGGAATGAGTGGAGCTGGACAAGGTCACGTATTGCGTAAAAGCAGATAGCCGCTAATCCGTTAGACTAACCGATATAAGCGCCAGGAGAATAGAAACGCAGTCAAGGACGGCCAAAAATTGCGTGGGGGGATGAGACTCGAAAATTTACGGGTACGTTCGGTTGATGCAACACATGGACAATCGGAGACCTCCGACAGAATTCTTCCTGGTGAGCTCGTGAAGGTAATGATTACATTTGGCCAAATCCTGATAATCGGAAACGACGACAACTCTTCCTGGAAGTCCAGTTCGATCGCCCTTCGCAGTGAATGCACGTGACCATTGTTTTCCACAACCACTATACTATAAAGGTCAACTCAGTGAAGTCGCTCCAAATTAACGTCTTTTCGCGGAGTGAGTGCCCTCCGGAGTGCAACGGTATACGGACATATCGTCATATCAGTTCTAGCCGCAAAGAACAGGTGTTTCCCGTTCTATTTCGCTGTTGTCATTCGCACGCTGTTGTAGTGCCGTGGAGGAAAAAAAAAAAGAAAGAAGGAAAGAAGAGACATAGGCAGTATTCTCATTGTCCCACGCGTTCGCGACAAGCCTAAAGAAAACGAACCGACAAACGAAGGAGGCGTTTAAACAAACTCCATCCAGGGCTGCCGTGACAAACGGACGAGAGGCGGTCGACACAAGAGAACGTCGCAGGAAGGCGGAAAGCTCATTACACCGGCGGCGACGGCGGCCCGATAGCCTGGCTCGGCCACCGCGCAACGACCCTCAAGGCGGCGATAAAGCAAGCGCTCATAAAGCTCGCTGTCATCGGGGACGCCGCCGTGATTGCGGCGGCGGCGGCCGCCTGCCTACGTCGTACGCACAGCGCGCCGGTGAAACCACGCACCATCTGCTCGGAGAAAAGAAGGTCTCGTTGGCCTCGTTGCGGCGAGAGAGAGAGAGAGAAAAAAAAAAGACACATACGTGTCTCTCCTGTTTGGCGTCGCGGCGGCGTTAACTGTCTCGACGCTTTCGCAAAACCGATTACACAGCCTGTTAGGTTGGCTTACCTTCTTGGCTATGCTGTTGTATAACTTGTGGGTAATGAGGCCATATCGCGGAAACACGCGACAGCGCTGACGAAATCTTGCCGACCGAGATGAGGCAGCGTTTAGACACGCTCGTGTGGGCCTTCGAGCCTTATGCCGTCTCTCTGCGCGGTAGGGTTGTCGGCGATACTTGTTCGAGTAACGCGACATAATGACAGTTCAAGCCAGGTATATTGCTTATGGCTTCTCGGGTATATTGCTTTTAAGGTGTTTTTGACGTTAGCCGCCAACTTGGAGCGATAAAGAAATAATAACGAGGACTTGTCAAGTGTTTTATACGAGGCCAGTCGGTACACACTTCCATAGCAGAGAGACGGAAGATAAAGTTTAACACGCACGCACACGCACGCACACTTGTGGAAAGCACAAGTTGCGTTATTCATATATGTCTACTGAAACCATCGAGAGATAAAAAACTGGACTGGAAAAGAAAATTGAGAGAACGCTCGTATCCCGCTTTCACACTGTTTCTAAGATGTGTTGGTGTATCATTTGGCCCAAGTTGAAAGAGCTGTTTTGCAGATAGGTTCGTGTTCTTCTCGTATCACCGCCTGCCCCCCTCCCCCCCCTTCTCATGTGTTATGCGCGGAGTAAGATAGCGGTGTTGTGCAACATTAACAAAGGCGAAGTACGAATGTTTAATAGCCTTTTTCGGCGAGCAGCTTCGACGAAAATTTAAGCGGCGATTGCGGCCCTGCTACGCACACAATCGAGCAAACAACTTCAGGAGTTGAATTAGGCAAGGGCCAGCTTCCAATTCCAAAACCTGGCCAGCTTCTCTTGAACTAGTCGCGGTGATTTCGAAGATGGACAGTTGATCGCCTCCACTCCAAATTTATTGTGGGCGCTAGAACACGTGTTCTTGAAGATCAGGCGAATAATTCAAGATCGAAATCACGTGCCGACACTTCTATTTCATTACAGCAGGTTCTTACGCACGCTTGCAAAAATCTTGCGCGTAGCGCACTGCGAAGGTGTGTTGGGGAAGGATCTCCTCCTGCTCACTAGCTTCCTGCCGCGCCCCTGCGAAGCGTGCACACCTGCAACGCTACACATTGAGAGGTGAAGACAACCCTAAATATTCGGGTCAATGATACGTGTACTTTTAGCTTCCCAGGAGCAAAACATACTCGAGAGTGAGAGGGCGCGAAGCTTACATTTATCAACATGGCCTAACATCGAATGACTATTGGTGTAGTAAAGGCAAGGCGCAGAAGACCAGGACTCAAGAAGAAGAACACAAACGACAGGACCGGCGCCTGTCGTTTGTGTTTTTCTTCTTGAATCCTGGTCCCTGGTCTTCTGCGCCTTGCCTTTACTACTTCAAGCATGAACCAACTAGCCCAAACAAGAGTTTTACTTAATCGAATGACTATGTTTGGCACTACAGTGCATGTTGCATTATGGTGAACCTGCGCAGCCGACAACAGCCTTCACGGCAGCGGAGCTACGTAAACGGTGAGTGCTGCTGAGGTGGGAGGGAGGGAGGAGGAGGGATAGAACAAACTCGGATCGTTAGCGCATTCGAGTAATGACGTATTCCCACGAACTACGCTTAACGTAATCGTCGCGTTAACGCAGGGAACATCCGTGCTTTGGTCCCCGATATGCACCTTGCCAAACAAATGAATGTAATGAAGATGCGCTTATTTGAAATGTCATCTCACTAGGGGCACACAACCTATACGAGTCCCCAGCGACTTCTCCACATTGATTGATTGATTGATTGATTGATTGATTGATTGATTGATTGATTGATTGATTGATTGATTGATTGATTGATTGATTGATTGATGTTGGATTATTGCGTGCCAAGGCCGCGATCCGATTACGAGGCCCGCCGTAGCGGACGACTCCAAAATAATTTTGACCATCTGGGGTTCTTCAGTGTGCACCCAATGCACGGTACACGAGCATCTTTGCTCTCCGGCCCCACGAGGCCGCCGCGGCAGAGCTTGACTCGAGCTCAGCAGCACGGCGACATAGCCACTAGGCTGCCGTGGCGGGATGTACCAATGCATTGATTCATTCTTTCATTGAGCGGGTGAGTATTATATTAACGCCAGAAGGCATTAGAGCTGTGGCGAACCCTGAGGCGAGCCCTCATACAATAATTACTAGAGCGAACTCTGGCGCTAGTGTCTACAAGAGCTGCAGGCGGGCGGTTCAGCCAGCATTGGAATGAGGAATTGTACATGGATTTGCGTGAACTTCGTCCTTCTGTCTTCGAGAAGTTTCGTGACTTTGTAAATGTGTCATTTTCAGGAAGGTACTATGTAATACATAAGCATTAAAAAAAAGTTTACGGCAGGATACGAACACATATAGCACAGAAGCCCGACATTGAAACCATTACGCCAGGGACGCATGCATCGACAAGCGGCGTAGAACGTCCTTATGAATTTCGCGCGAGAAAGCCAGCGCGCTGGGACGCTTGGTGCGTTTCGATTTAGCCACCTCGACATGCCGAACCACTGCTATTAGTATCGATTGTGTGTGTTCGAACTCTTCTGCACTTAGAAACGTACATATTTCTCCAAAATGTACGACGATGAATGCAAATAGACAACGCCACAAGAACGTTTAAATCAACAAGCACGAACATCAGATATAATCCATGTACTACCCATCGTTCCCATGGTAGCTGAACAATTGTATATCGTCAGAGTTCTCTCTAGTAATTATTGTAGCAAAATCTATGGAATAACAGTCCTATGACGCTGCAGAACAGTTTGAATCGCCGCACACGGCCGTTTTTTTTTTTTCTATTTCGTCTTCCGTCTCTCTTCAGAGCGCTGCTGCTGCGGATCGGAACCGAACCCGCGGTATTGTGATCTGCAGCAAAACACCACAGCAGCTTAGTCATCACGGCGGGTCGCCATAGTAGTAAGTATACAATGAAGAAAAGAAAAAAGGAGATTCGGGCTGAACTCATCTACGATGATTATCCAAGTATGAGAATAGCCGAAACGCGTGATGAATGAGGCGTGCACTGCAGCCGGGCTCCCTTTCGCTCTTCCCTTTGGACAAGCTGCTCCTTCTGGTGGCGCCGCCGTGAAGTCCGTGCATGCCCAGTGGTACGTACACGGCAAACCAAGTTGGATGGAGTCAGAGTTTCGGTGGAGAGCGGCACATACCTTACGAGACAATGCCACGCGAACGGCCCACGTTTTAGACTGCACTACCTTCGGGACCGGCCCACATTTTTTGTAGCATAGATACAAAGCTAGATAGTCAAGAAAAAAAAACTGATCTGAGAATGCCAAGAATGCATTCGCATTGACATTTATTCTCACGTGACTTACACAATCTTTTTATACGTAGAGTTTGGTTTCGTAGTGATCTGTCGCCTTGCCTAAAACAATAAAAAGATCCGCTCAAAGTAATTCGACTCAAATGCGCTTGTAGTTTAACTGCCCAAGGAGAGGCTAAAGAACAGCCCGGGCCCAACCCCGCACGTTCTGAAAAAAATGCCTCGAACAAGAGAGTAGCTGCTTCAAGAAACGCTGTTGGTGCGAACCCCTGGATGTGATCCCGATGCCGACAACCATCTACCCAATTAAAATTTTATCCCAAGGTCATCAAAACGCGCCTGACGTGCTGATCACTAAGGGCAGTCTTGGATGCGCTATAGCATAACAACATCGCCGCGTTTGGAAGTAGCGACCGTGGAGCAACTGCCACGACCGACTGCAATTACCGCAGGAGGCGAATAGTTGAAAATGTGCCCGTGAAGCAAAGCAACTTGCATGAAAATGCGCAGAAGATTCCCCTGACACGCAGACGCAGAAGATGGTCAAGCAAATGACGTAATTTCGTACGCGGCAACTGCCAAACGCGAGACACACGATTCAGGGGCCCGTATTCACAAAATGCTCTTACGCTAGAATTTTTCGCAAAAGCGAATCCTACGCAATTCCGATACTGGACATAGGTCCAGTACATAAAGAGGTCATAAAACCGGACATAGAAGAGTTCGCCGGCCAACGGCAAAGACAACCTACGAATGAAAAGCTTTGTAAATTTGGGCCCAGTTTCGCGTGCGAAGCTTCCATAGTGAGCCACGCTTATCCCGATTCCTTCTTTAAATGGGACTCGAACTATCTCTTGAAATACGTATTACCTGACCATACATCTACCGTATCTGTCAGCGTGAAGGGCACTACCGCACACATGTGAACGTTGCGTCATTTTGCTCGCGTGTGACTGTTTTCTGCCGTGAAGCCATGGAGGTAGTTTCTCGTTGCTGTTTCTTTCTTTTTTCCCCCTAACGTCGGTCCCCGTAAAGATCCACGGCTAACTGGAAAGCCACGGCGCAGACACCACTTTTTATCGTTTATTTTTACTTATTAGTTTTTTTTTCATTCCACGATGGCGCGATGCTGAAATTGCCAAAGTAACAAAACGTCAACTAAGTGTAGTGCTCATCTTCACGCCACAGAACGCGTCGTCGAGAGGATGATGTAGCTGCTTCGAAAGAGAAGGCAGATGTAGTACCTTCAGCAGACCAGACAGCGTTGAGTAGCTCGAAAACTAATACGGCTACAATAAAGAAATTTCAACGGTATAGAATTATTAGCCTAAATATGATGGAAAGCACATAGTGAGAAAATAAATATTTGCAACATGACCGTCTGCGCCACAGCATCGCACAGAAGTCATCCTCGGTGCTTCTGACAAATCAAGAAGTCTGGTCATGGTTGCACAAAAGACCGATCTTCAAATAAAACACTCCGTTGACCGTCAACGCTAAACGTAGATGTGTTTATCTGTACTGTATGCGTGCGCTGCAAGTTTCTATATTTGTTTATTTACTAGTTAGTTCGCTCGTTCTCGGAAAGTGCGGTGAAAAGAAAGTTTTCGCCTTACTGGGCAGTATCGCCCACATACTACGCACAATGCTTCAACCACCAGATAGTTTTCACGTGAGGTAACGGACGCAGCATCTCGCCATACTAGTGCACAAACATGGCAGCCATTATTACAGTGCACCATTTTATCACGCTTACGTTCTTTCTTTTAACGGTGACCGTTCTTCACCGAGTTATCACTGTTATCGACAATAGTCACTCGGCGCAAGAGGCGCTTGTCAGGCTGTCCAGTTTCTTGTTTACGCGGCTTCTCGACGCGCTGGTACCCCGAAGTGGCCGCCACGATGCCGACAAGATGGTTTGCACTGACGCAATCGTGACTGTGTGCCGACAAATCGTCCACGAAGCGGAGAGACTCGGGCATGTTGTCCATGTTTAAAATAAGTACAGCGCAAGAGTCAGGGACAAACGAAGAAAGACACACGCAGCCATGTGTGCGCCTTTCTCTGTTTGTCCCCGACTCTCGCGCAGTTCTTGTTTTAGACAAATCGTCGTCGTGTCACAAATCGATAACAGTGATACTCCGGTGAACGATCCACGCCGAAAAAGCAAAACAGTGTGCGCGCCGCCATGTTTAGGTACCACGTGAAAACTATAAAGTGACTACTAACTGCAAGAGTTCTTTTCTTTATTTCTTTTTTTTTCTCGTTCGTGCGGCTAGAACTGTAACAGTGAGCATTTACACACCGGAAATCAAGCGACAAAATAGCAGTTAGAAATCACAGTAGTGCCTTCGAGAAGTGCAGAAAAACACACACGTACTCGCACACAAATACGCACGCACGTGGGCGCCACACACACACACACACACGTACATATGCGATCATAAAGCCACTAGTCCGACAATCTATTCTCGTGAACCAGTGTGGCGGTGAACAAGAGATAAAGACACTACAAAAGTAATCTCTCTGGAAATCAGCTGCCCGGCAGAGTGGCAGGCGGACTTCTGGAGAGAGGACTACCACCGCTGGGGACGACAGCCCTTTGCCGCGCACCAGCGCGTGCAATCGGCGAGCGACCGGCGGGGGAAGGCGGCGCATCGCGGCTATGAATCTCTGGAGGCCCCTCGCTAATCCGCCAATCTGGAGCACTCTTCCAATCAATGGGGCGTGCCTAATGGGAAAATGAAAGCGTCCCGCGCGGTAACCTCTTTTTTCGGCCAGGCCGCCTAGGGGGACTCCAAATTGTGTTAGGGACCGCGGTCGACCGCGGCGGCGTCTTCGGCCGATTGCCGGGCGCCGGT
The DNA here is from genome assembly GCF_038994185.2 of Dermacentor albipictus. NCBI lineage: Eukaryota > Metazoa > Arthropoda > Arachnida > Ixodida > Ixodidae > Dermacentor > Dermacentor albipictus. Next base: position 31,021,559 of record NC_091823.1, on the reverse strand, counting down.
ACAGGCGCGCGGCTGCATTTGCATGCACGGCCCATTTCGGTGCCAGCCTGTGCCGCAGCAGGGAGCAGCTCGGCGCTGCGAAATCACATCGCGACGCGCGAGCCCCCAAGTTTATAGCTACTTCACCATTACAGACATCGTGATCAAATCGTGCGAAGGGCTTTCTCACCTACTTATGTGCGCTTTTCTTTTTTTAATTCTCTGCCCAAACGGAACAAGCACGTTCCTTCCTTTTTTCACGTACCAAGCTGCTTCGAACATGAGCCGAGAAAACGCCGAGAAGGTTGCATCACTTCCGACGCTAACTAGATGCAGATTACGCTTACAGATGCGACCACGAACTGTGTGTAGAGCGAAATGGTTTCCTCGAGCACAATATAGGTTAGGAAAGGCGCCCCCCCCCCCCCGAACCCCTGCCGTTCCCTCCTACTCGTTAATGCATGTGTGTTAGTTTAAGTTTGGCGCAGCAAGCGCGACAGGTACTTTACGTAATCAACCAGTCATGAGATTCATTGATCAGTCGCTGAACGCACGCCTCCTGGACCGTTCATACAAATCCGTCAGTGATTGCCACCATATACAGAGGCGGCCAAGACGTTTTTATAAGCCACTTTTGAACTACTACTCGTGGTGATGACTGCTTTTTCATTGCATTCAGGAGTAAAGACATCTGCATGCGTCAAAGTAGAAACAGACTGAGCAGCAAAACTACCCGAGAAAGACGTACACAAAGAAGATAGTGAGGGAAGATAGAAAGAAAAGGAAATGAATGAATTAATTAATTAATTGGTCCACCGTGACAAGCTATTATTCCCATGTGTAGGCAAATGTCCATACATACATTTGCAAGAAAAAACAGACAATCTCGTCCAAGAAGTACACAGCTAGGTCCTTTACCAAATACACATCTAAATGTCTGTTTTCTTTTGTGCATTTCTTTCTTCCTCGGCCATTCTTTCTGTATTTCTTTCCCCCCTTACCCTTCTCCCAGTGCAGGGTAGCAAACCAGAAGCTTGTCTCCCTGTTAACCTTTCTGCCTTTCCCATCTCCTTTCTCTCTCCCTCTCTACATGCCTAATGAGCATGTCCTATCTTGAAATTGCAGGAGGATAGCACAAAGACATAATTTATCACTAATGCACATGATTTTTAATGTTCAGCCATTTGTAAACTACACTTAAGTAGAAACTATGTACAAAAACATTGCACAGCACAGGGCATTCAACCTAGTACTTTATCAGTCCTATTCACAGCACTTCCAAATCCACATGACGAACTTCTGGGTGCCGCTTCTGAAACCAGAGACAAGTGAAGCGTCAGAACTATTATCTAGACAATCACAAACACACTACATTACCCTGAAGAAATCTCTCCATATTTCAGATTTAATAAGAAACAGACAATGCTAGTCAGCGTCAAAAAAATAAAGGATTCAACATGTTAAAAAGGCAGCTATAACATATCTTGTGGAACAAGTTATGTTAAAGGTGCTATGACATGGTCTTCTAACGATTCTCAGTTCATCATTGTAACTGAGAGTAGAGGGGCCAGTATGGTAATGCACACAGAAAGCTGGGCTCTCAGTGCACATTATAACTCAAAATTTAAATTTGAAATGATTGCCTCTCAGCCTTTCGCAACAATAGCAATTCTATTTTGACACAAACTGCCTGATGTCAAGAAACGAGGGGTAACCTGTGTCAATTGCTTCGAAATAGTCCGTAACAACATCGACTTTCTTCCTGTGCACACTCTAACATCCAACAGCCAGCAAGGATGTTGCTGTTGAACTGTGCCCCCAATTATTTCACTCGCGTGATATAAGCAGGACAAACCAAAGAATGCCTGCAGAAAATATCTATAGCTTCCCCTAGAAGCATGTGTGAAACAAAACAGTGCACGGTGACCATGATGTATTTCGGGTTCCTGCAATCGCTTCCAGCGCTTGCAGGGCACAAAAGTATGTCTTTCTAGATCGGCTTCTATTACTCCAAAGCATCCATAGCTGGGAGTGTGATTCATTCAGTCAACAATTAATGCTGCCAGGGTGTTGTGCAGTTCAGCTGCAATATATAAAAATTTTAATGCAAATTTTCTACTGCACTGAATGCACTCCAATTTAGCCCGCTTGTTGTGGGACATGTTTGGCTTAACATGCAATGCATAATTCATGCTAAAAAATCTGATGTCACAGCCCTGTTAAAAATAAACTTGCATTTCTTCACGACACACCCAAGTCACTGTAATGTGATAACATTATCAGGAGTGGCCTACACTTGCCTCATATTATACTGTATCTAAGATGAAGCCATGTTACAAACCACATTTAAAAGCTTTCAGGACACATATCATGCACTGGTATGCAGGATCAATCCTCCTTATTTTGCATCAAAACCAATAATCAAGACCTGTGAGTATTTCGTACACTAGATTAGTATTTCAATTGTGTCGCTACTGTACAGGTAAAAGAATACAAACAAGTAATGTTGCTGCCATGACTCACCTTCAAATTGCTTTCAATTCTGTCCACCTGTGCCCCTAAGAGGTCCACAATGTTCTCTCCATGCTTCAGCATGAAAGCATCCAATTGCTCAATGGTTTCTATGTTCATAACCTCCTGCAATGATAATGGTAACCCATGCACACAATCAGTTCAACTTCACAAAACGTTTGCTGTTGTGCTTCACACGGACAAAACTTACCTCTAGGAGAAGTTCCATGTCCTGCGTGTCTAGGTAGGACTTGGTGAGTTCACGACCATCAATGTCGATTTCAGCTTTGTAACGAACAACGTAGTTGCCCATATCTGTTGCCTTCACATCATGAATGGCCCTGATAGGATAAAAAGCAAAAGAAGAGCACACAATTAGACAGGTTCACATATACTTGCACCAAACAACACATGGATAAAATTGGTGACACAAAAGCTGCCAAAGGTAATAAAGCTGCCAACAAAAGGCATTAACTAGGCATAACCATAACAATATTTTGTGAACATTTGTAGGCAATGCCTAATGCAACTTACTGTAATATACCAAGCAACTGCCCAACTCCCTACCTACGTAGGACATGATTCATCAGAGAAGGGGGGAGTGGGATAAGATCTCACAGTAAAAGTGGAAAAAAATGTAAGGTGAAAAATTGCGATGAGTGATCAATAACTGATACGCTTCAAAAATGTTTTCCAGTGGCCTGCGGTTGCCACGTTCAATCAACAATGTGTGCTTTCGCAAATAACATAGACTAATAAGCAAGGAAAGGTCACCTGCAGCTGCTACAAGCTATTACTGCTACCATATTTACTTGCATAATGATTGCACCCCTAAATTTTGTCGTCAAAATTCGATTTTTCTCCTTTCCTGTGTAATGATCGCACCCCAAACTTGCTACAGCGATATGTCGTGTGCCAAGTCTAGCTAATGATAATCGCACTTACCATCTGTCGAATGCTACGCGAACGACTCTTCAAGACATACCAAGCACTCCGCACGCGCCGAACAGTTTTAAGCAGATGGCCCATTTCATTCCTTTCATCACTTTCTGCACTTCCATGAAAAAGAAGCTACAACCAAACTTGCCTTGACTTTATTATTTGTAGGCTTTATAACGGTTGTGGTCAACAATAAGAAAGGCACTTTTCAATTCTTCTCGTCTGCACTCGTGGCCATGCAACAAATCGCAAGCGGCAACGATAGTAACCACGTTTACACTGATACGTTAGAAGTGTACCCTATTTATACGCCGACGCTGATAACACAGCTAAGATATTCGCCCACCCATAGCGGAAGCGTGCCGTATTAAGATAGTAGTGAAGAAAAATGCCGCAGTTTCCGCAGCATGCCCACCATGGGTTTCTGTTGAAAGACTGAGGGGCTTTGGTTTCTGTCACTGGCAGCTAAGCGCGCCCATCTCTGTTTCTGTCCCCTCAAAGTGGTCATGGCTATGGTATTGCCGCAAACTTGCCGATAGTAACGATATTATTCATTACTGATACGGAAGAAACTGTTTCAATATGCGTAACGTACTCACGAGAAGAAAAAAAAATGGAGTTCGGCGCATTCGGCTTGCTCCGCCGGCCGCCATTTTTGTTTTGGTGTCCCGCACTGTTACAGCGACAGCCGCCTATTTGTTGACCTGTTGTCATCCCGCAGCAAACGTGGGATGAAAAAAATAATTATGTTTTCTTCTCGCGGGAAATTTAACCCACGTAATGATCGCCCCCCTGAATTTGCGTAAATTTTTTTTACAAAACAGTGCGATAATAAGCGAGTAAATATGGTAATGCACCGACTTAAGCTGTGACATTGTGCAGTTGACAGAGCTTTTGGAGCATTGGATGATCTCTCAGTTTATTTAGAGAACTCGATATTTGGCAGTAGAAGCAGGATGTGCGATGCTCAAAAATTGGTGATGAGGAGGCTATATACTATTACCGCACTTTAATGGCTCCAAGCCCCCACAGTACTGTAGCAGCAAGCTATAAAACAATCTTATACAGTCTTTGGTGCTAAAAAAGTTGCAGTTTCGCTTGAAAGGCAAAGCATCAATTGCGATAGCAAATTAGTACACAGCTATACGAAGTAAAGATAATAGTTTTATCGGCCATATAAACTTTGACACATTCGCTTACTAGCCAAATTAGCAAGCATGGTGTTAGCGCACACAAGTAAACATGAATACATCCCACTCAATGAGTGCGGACACTTGCTGCAAAACGCAGGACGCTGGTGCGAGTAAGAGCGGCAGCAGCAGCGAGTCATGTGACCTTCGTGCAGTTTATCGCTTCAACGCAAGAGCAGTGAGAACACAGCGCGCACAAAGGGGTAAACCGCCTGCAGATCCCTTTCAAGATACAGTGTGTGCAACCGCGTGTGGCCCTGCAAAGTACACACTTAACGGAGTTGAAGCTGCCCCCCCCCCCCTTTCTCCCACACTGCCTCCCCACTTTCCTTCATACATGACATGTGAGATTCAGCTCCGATCATCAGTTCATCTTGTGCCTGGTAGCGAAATGCGCAGTTGCTGCCGAAGCACAGCACCGCCACCCTCAACTCCCTCCCATCCCCCCATAGCCTTCAGCATGACGGAAGACAGTGTGTTTGCTCTCCGCTTTCTCCTCCATGTGCTCCAGATTGAGCCACAATCATTGGCTTCCCACGCATGCTTTCACTCACGCATACAGCAAACGACACACAGCGACAGTGTTATCGCCCTTTGATATTATATGGAACATCAGGGCGACGGCGACAGCAAAAAGGTGCCGGGAGTGTCCATATAATTGCTATCGCAATAAAACATCTCGGGGAGCACTGGTCGAGGGAAGGCAGCAGCCACACATAGAGAGTGCACCCCTACCTGATCATGACGTCATTCTCGAGCTCTTTGTTGATCTGTTGCATGGCATCAAAAGGAATGGAGCGGCCGACCAGTGCAACCGAGTTGGAGTAGACGATGAAGGCGGCCACCGATCCCAGCAGGGTGCCTATGATAAGCGATCCAATGGCATCATAGGTGGGATCCCCCAGGTGTGTGGCCAGGCCCATGCAGGCTGCAGCCACGGTCACGCCCAATACAGCGGCCATGTCCTCCAAAAGCACCACGTTGACGCTTGGGTCCCGGCTGCGCTTCACTGGGACATAAACATAAAGTAAAGGTGGGTGGGTGCAGTGGGGGAGAGGACACAGAAGAGGCACACACAGAAACAGCATCTCCCACTAGACGTGCAGAGAACTCTGCAACAAGATACTGACCAGTGAATGAATGGCCACTTGTTGATCAACAGTAGGTGATCAAGGGAAGCCCCAGCTCAGAGCCAATATTTTGACAAGGACACCTGCCTAAACATGGCTGAGGCTTCAGATCCCCTGTTTGTATAGTTTAGAAAGCAATGTAGATTCACAGAGCACCTCCTAGAAATCCCTGTGAGGTAAACATCATTCATCATGCATGTGTGTGAGTTGGGGGGGGCAGACTGGAGGCATTGTTTTTCGTACTGATAAATGTTACCTAATTAAACAAAGGTATACCAAGTGCTATTGCCAAATAGTGCCAATACTACTTGGAAATGTTATGTGTAAAGTAAATAAAAGCGCTACATGTCGATATCAGACTTCTCTAGCAGAGTTTTATTTTAAGTAGTGAACAACACAATACGCTTTACCCCTTTAAGGCGACTTTCCTCCAAAATTTCAGAAAGGAAGTGGACCCTACAAGTGGGCGGTGAGGTGGGTGATGAATTAGACTAGTGGGCAGCAGAACTGCAGCTGCTCGGTGCGGGAATAGTTCGACGGAATCAGTACAATATCAGTACAACATCAGTACAAAGAAACAGGGTATGACATTTCTTTGGCACAAAAGTTGACTTATTGTGAAGGGCAAGGTCCAACTTTCCAATACACTGGCCTAGTCTAATTGCACCAAGAAACAAAAACGGTAACTGCACAAATATACCAGTTCAACACTCTGACCTTCGTAATGCAGGCAATACCAGTCAGTTTGTAGCTGAAAAAGATGCATCATGCTCGTACCAGAAACGCAATGCACCAGAGACCACAAAGAGCAGCTATGCATGCCCTTTGACTAAAGATACCCTTTTCCATTTCAAGGGGCTATAACAGCACAAAACTAATATTTACCGCCTTCTTAAATTGTTCAAACACTGAAACGAAAGTGCTGATGCAGAGGTACCCACTAGCATGAAATTTGTTTTACTGAGCATATGAACTTTTATCCACTTTAGCAGCTGCGAACTAATACAAACTGTTCCAGACAATTATACTAAAGTTTACACCGCAGAGAACTTCTGCAAGTGTCTTTGTAACAGTAGGTGCACTTCTCTGTACCTTGAACGTCACAGAAGAGCAGTTCATCAATACTCACCATATTCCAACATGGTCATCTTCTCCCTACGGGCACCCTTTTTAAGCTCATTGAAAGCCACCAAGAAAGTTCCTGGGGAAAAATAAATATGTACGATGCAATTATATCAACCTCACCACAGTGTGAAAATGCATGATTTGGTTTGGGAACAACATGGCAAACAGCGCAGATAACAGGACAAGACAGAAAGACAGGACACACTTGCGGTGTCCTGTCTTTCTGTTTTGTCCTGTTATCTGCGCTGTTTGCCATGTTGTTCCCATAATCAAGTCTCAGCACAGTGCTGAGTGCAGGTTTGCTGTCACTGTGTTTGCACATGCCAAGACAAATGCTTTTATGCATATGCACGCACACTGATTCTGCACCCGTGCTGCATATCATACCTTAACACAATCCAGGTCCACTACAACTGTCTAATATCAATATGCCATTTACTGCACTGACCAAGACATCAAACTACTAGTCATCACATAATGCAAACTGGAGCCCATCATTGATAATGTCAATGAATGGAGAACATGGCACGGTAAGTTCAGTGTCCTCAAGTAAAGAAGAAGTGAACTCATAGCAAGGTACACAATCGAAACAGCCAGAGCAGCAGTGGATTTATGAAGTGAAAAGCACAGGTATAACGTGTGGATAAAATAGACCAGTTCAACCTATCTGAATACTCAAAGGCATTCATTTCATAAATACACATGTACATACGCACCAGCTTTTGCTGTCAAGCACTAGATTGCTCATCTCTGTCCAATGTGGAAGACAACCTCATAAACATTAGGGGAGGTATTACACAAGACTGCCTGTGTATAGGCACCGTCCTGCTGAGGATGTGGTGAACAGCGCCACCAGTGGCTGGAATTTCAACAGATGGTGAAGCAGACAACGTTACGACAAAAGATGCCATGAGCACAGTGCAATAAGTTACCTTGACTACACTTTTAAAGAAGTTAGCATTTCGTAGGTGCTCTTACTTTTTTAGCCCGATATATTAGAAAGGCTGCTGTCCAAACCACCATTCATGTTTACAAATAAACACGAAATCACAATGGGAGGTTTTTATTTAGCACCAAATATTCCTTTAAGAATGAAGAGTTCTGAGATTGATTCATACTCCAGGTTCATGAATTATCCCCATAGATTAAAATTTCCAAGGGTGTTTGTTTTACCACAATTATTCCTAGCCGCACAGCACATTCAGCTGCCCTACAACTCACCTACAGCTCTCACAAACAAGAACAAATGTGTGTAACAGTTTGACACAGGCTAAACCATGCTATTTTAATACAAAGCCAAACATCTGCTACAACTGCTACAACTGCTACAGCCTTTCATTGCTTCCATTAGCTTTTCCTTTATTAAATGATAATGCAAAAGAACATGTACCTCCTTCTGAGATGAGTGAGCCACCAAGAATGAAGAAGGCCTGCAGAGAATGGATGTAAAGCAAATTAATTAAGGGCAGAAGGTTCAGTCTTGTTGGCACAATAAGCTGGACAGAAGCAACACAGTGTACTATTGTTCATGTGTGGTTCAGTAGTAGAGGAAAAGCCCTTGTGGTTACAGACTGCATACATGACCATTCGCACATGGAAAAGCGGCGCAATGTCCAAACTTGAACACAAGCAACAAACAGCCCAGCAATTGCAGCGACATAATGACATTACGCACCCAGTAGAGCGACTCGAGCTCTTCAGGGTGCATCAGTCCCTTGATGCCATGATACCATGCAAGACCAGCACCGAAGAAGAACACGCCCACTCCACTGATAAGTGACGAGACATAACGCATGTTGTGGTAGCCATAACTGCATTCATAAAAAGAGATAACATATAGTTCACACTTATGCAGTCATACAAACTAAAATTTTTATTAATGCAACAGTTTCTTGTAATTTCTATCTCACTTTTATTGTAAATTATTCAATATTCTTTAGAACATAAATTTCACACAGCGGTATAAGTTTACAGGGTTCATAGTCTGTAAATGGCGTTCATGGGAAAAAAATATTAAAGACTTATTAGGATGTCAAAGGCCTAGACAAAGAATTTTCAAGGACTAAGCACAACACTATATTTAAGAGCTCTAAAACAAGATGCTGTCACAGAAACTTTCTTTTATTGTACACAGACAAAAAAGGGACGCAAAAAAGACTTAGCAACCAAACAACCTCCCATAACTTGTTAACCAGGTTGCATTCACCAAACAAAATTTTATGGGCCTCAAAAACAAATTCAAGGATTTTTAAGCACTTCATGAAAGTCTATGTTTTCATGGCCTTAATTTAAAAATGCATTCTTCTTTTCGCTGGTTTGTAAGGATTTCAAGTTTGCTCGAAACCCTGAATTCAACAAAGTGTTTGCGCCTTTCTTAAACATATGCTCATAAATTCTGTGGTGTAGGAGCACTCAACAAAAACAGTGTCATCTGACAGAGTCTCATTGTTTAGGTGCATAGTCTCAAAAACAGGTTTGGAAGACGCCCACAAGCAGGAAGTGAAATGCAACACTGCATCTTTCATTAGCCCAATAACATTAAATATATATATGACGATAAAAGTGCAGCACTTAACAGGACTTGGTACAGCAACAAAAGGCATCCACAATAGCTCTGAGAATCAAAACATTATGATTCGAGTCACAAGTTCATGAACACGTGCTTTAGCAGTGCTACAGCTTTACATTCAAGTTTGACTAAGAGCAATCTAGGCTCATTTGTGTCATTAAGCTGTAGTGCTCTTGCACTGCTGAGCCCGAGGTCACGGGATGAATCCCTGCAGCAATGACAGCATTCTGACGGGAGGCAAAATGAAAAAATACTTGTGTACTTAGACTTGGGTGCATGTTAAGAAACGCCAAATGGTCAAAATTATTCCGGAGTCCCCCACTACGGCACACTTCATAATCTGATCATGGTTTTTGGCGCGTATTACCCCAGGATTTAATTTATGTTGTTGAACTCATCCAAATAAAAATGTCAGATGGAACATTTCAATCAGGCAGCCATTGTTAAAATTTTTATTGAAGATTCATCTAAAAAGAATCACATTATAAAAGAAAAATGGTTGCTCAGAGCACAAAGGACCACCTATATAGCTTAGAAGTGGAAACCTTGATGCAACAAAAATTTTTAATTTCACAAGGTTTCTTGTTGGAAACACAACTTTATTGTACTCTGCTGTGGCAGTAGTACAACAGTTACAGCTACATTTACTCGTAGGTAGTAGTGCCAAAAAAACATGCACTCGCCAAGAATAAAATAAATATAAAGAACATGACATTTCAGACCTCGTACAGGTCCCGAAATGTCATGTTCTTTATTTTTCTTTTATTCTCGATGGGTGCATGTTTTTTTGGCACCAGTATGTTTCTCCGCCAGACAAGTTTTCACCGAACACTTGACTATACTCATATCTGAGAATCAAACTGGGGAAGCTCTGGTGTAGACAAGTATTTCTTTCTCTGCACTGATTGATTGACCAATATCTCAATGCAACATCTGGGATATGAGAAACATTACAGTATGGCACTCAATATTAATTTTGACCCCACCAAGCACTAATGTGATCGTAAATCCAAATACTAAGATTTCCTTTGTTTGTTTCTTTTTCATCCCCCATCGGAATGTGGCTGTCCTTGTATGGAAGCAAACCTGAAACCTTGTGTTCAGTTGCAGAATGTCATCAACAATGCCAGATGGCGCTGCACTTTTTAACACCCATTCCCTGGAATGCAATTTGGAAGAAGCAATTTCAAACTTACCTTCTTGTTTTTTTTGTAACATAACAATATTAATAATAATAATAATAATAATAATAATAATAATAATAATAATAATAATAATAATAATAATAATAATAATATATCACAACATTAATACTGATACAGCAATAAAAATAATACCAGCATTTATAACTTTTTCTTTTGCACCTTATGTCCGGTATTGAAAAACAATTTGCACTCACCTAGATATAACCCAGTCTTTATTTCATCACTTGAAAATTCACACTTATAGTTATTTGCCAAAGTCAGTTAAGACAAAACGTTACTAAAGAAAGCAAGTTGCTTATTAAATTGTCACATCTGCGCTTATCAAGTGACCTTCTCACCAGCTTGTATAAATTCATAAATTCATGCTTCTATATTCAATACTGCTCTGTCAACTTATTTTGCTACATTGCTCTTTAGCTTAACCTGTTTTGCATAACCATAACTGTTTACACTGTTCTTGTTATCGCTTGTATGTTTTTATATTCAATACACTGTGTTGTATATTGTTGCATGTGTTCTTGGCTACTTCATCACATCCTTCCTCTAACGTAATGGACTTGTGCACCCTTCAGGTAAAACACACAAAAAAGTGCAAATAATGTTTTTGACTGATCCAAGTGCACTTGTTTGTAACAAAGCATCAGACTTACGGGTGATCTGGGTTAGCTTGCTGGATCGACTTGTGAATTCCAAAAGCCAGCAACAGCTGGAAGAGAAAAGCAGCAAGAATTATGCGACAGCCAAGATAAGAAGAGGCAAAGCCAAGAGACAACCAGAAATATCACTGGCAACTTCACTGTAGCAGCGGTTCATAGCCTATACTACAAGTCATGCAATGTAAGTAAAACTAAACTCGTGTATCTTTCTCTGAAAAATCATGAAGAAAAGGTTGTTGAGTGGACCATAAATATGAAGAAAAGTCCCCAAAAGAGAAAGCGTTATTGCCTGTCCTCTGCTCTTGTGTTCTGCTTGGCGCCTAGCACATCACAGTGTAAGCATTCTTAACCAATTCTCTTGTATAGTGGCACAGGGAGCTAGTTAAGGAAACAGCCAAATACAAGGAAAAGCATTTAAAACATCATAGCTTTGCTTCATTTGCATTCAGTGATCCTTACAAGGAGCAAGGAATAGTACTACTTAAATTGACAATAGTGATGCCCTACCTTTAAAGCAAGATTTAAGACTGGGGAGTTTCGGATGCAACACGGCACTGAATAGTAAACACCCATCCCCAGGCGATCACATCAGCAAGCACCTGCATTACCTGGTTGCAGGTGTCCGACAGTGAGTGGATGGCTTCAGCAAACATGCTGTGCGATCCTGTATAGAACCATGCCGCTCCTTTAAAGGCAAAGTTCAGGCCATTTCTGGAATGGAAATTGATGGCCATGCTAAAGCAGCAAAAGGCTATGTGTTGGGAGGATTACGCACATCACCACTGCCGTGTGCACGACACGTCCTGAACCTTGAAGAATTTGTTCCCGCCTCTGCGTATGAGAAAAGAAATCACTGATACAGTGCAACAGCATAGCAGCACATTTAGAGACAAACAAAATGACTAAAGGATATACCGTTCATGCATGAAAAATTAATGACCTGCAAAGTCTTGTGTTGTGTGTCAGAGATCAGCATTATTTCATTATTTGCACTTGATAAGGCACAAAAATGTAATCTGGATTATGAAGCCAATTCTTAGTATCAAAGAACCCTAACACCATGAATAGAAAAATACCAGCCCCTACACTTCTTATATGCAGCATGCTATTACAACAATCTCCCGCACTCCATATCAATTTGCAATTAAAAACACGAACGCCATGTATAATCTACAAAATTAGTTGTGTGCAACGTTACTGGCTACAATGCAATGATGTCAACAGACAATGACACCAAAGAAAGCACAGGGAAAATTAACAGTTTTTTTTTTATTACGATTGCAATTATATACAGGGTGTCCCACATACTTGGGCCAAACATTTAAAATATGCAAATGCCACAGAGCTGGACAGAACTAAGGTAATGTTGTTTGGCACCACTTGGAGATACTCAGGTTAATTTTTTCATTCCACCTAATTAGATAATTAGCCTTCATTAATTATTCAACTTCTCAGGAATTATAATTGTAAAATTACCAATACATCTTTCTGTTGCTCAATATGTGCTACGTAAAAGTCCTTTTCCAAGCGTGAAGGAAGCCCACAACACTGCCACGCGACTGGCCGCTTGAGGCGCTTTGCACATATAACGGCAGGACAAAGGCCTCTCCCTGCGATCTTCAATTTCCCATCTTACGCTAGCTGATTCCAACTTGTGCCTGCAAATTTCCTAATTTCATCAACCCACCTAGTTTTCTGAGGTACTAGACTGTGCTTACTTTCCCTTTCTTTAATGGTCCACCGTTCATCTATGCTGTCCAGCTCCATTATTTTCTCTTAATGTCAGCTAAACTATCAGCCATCCCCATTTGTCCTCTGATCCACACCATTCTATTCCTGTCTCTTAAGGTTATGCCTAACATTTTTTTAATTTCATCACACTTCACACAGTCCTTAGCTTGTTTTCAAGCTTCTTTGTTGACCTCCAAGTTTCTGTCCCATATGTTCGAACTGATAGAATGCAATAATCATAAACTTTTCAACTACAGTGGTAAGCTCCCAGTAATGCTTGTCATGTGCACTACAACCCATTTTTATTCTTCTGCAAATTTCATTTTCATGGTCAAAGTCTGCTGTGAGTAATTGACCTAGATAAACATACTCCTGTACAAACTCCAGAGGTTGACTAGCAATCTTGAATTCTTGTGCCCTTGCAAGACTATTGAATATTATCTTTGTCTTCCGCATATTAATTTTCAACTCAACTCTTACGTTTTCTTGGTTAAGGTCATCAATCATTTGTCATAGTAATTCGTGCCCAGTGTTGGTGAACAGGACAATGTCATTTGCAAACTGAAGGCTGCCGAGATATTCACCGTTGTTCCTCACTCCTAAGCCTTCCCAGTCTAATAGCTTTCTCCTTGTCTGACCCCTTCCTTGATAAGTAACTTTTTACTTTTCTTGTAGATAACAAAGGTAGCTGCGGAATTTTTGTAGATATTTCCCAAGATATTCATGCATGCCTCCTGTACTCCTTGATTACACAATGCCTCTATGACTGCTGGTATCTCTGCTGAATCAAATGCCTTTTCATAATCTATGAAGGCCATATAGAGAGGTTGATAGCACTCCGCAGATTTCTCAATTACCTGACTGATATGTGATCCATTGTAGAATATCCCTGAGGCCAGCTTGTTCCCTTGCGTGATTGAAGTGTTGCCCTGATTCTACTGGAAATTATCTTGGTGAATTTTTTATAGAACAGAAAGCAAGCTAATGGGCCTGCAATTCTTCGCCTCCTTTCTTATGGATTAGAAAATGGAAATAAAAGTGAACAAAAAGGCAACTTGCTGCCGGTGTGAGTGGAACCAACACATCCTGCATGATGCATACAATGCTACGCCACTGAACTACAGCACCAGTCGTTCCTCAATTTATTTTCAGGAGTATTTGTACATGTGTACTAGATCTAGCACTGGGAATACTAGTCAGCAGTAATCATAGCCCTGGCAGCGGATGACTTCATTGCCTGTTGACTTCATTTGATTGTAACTAAATAATATTGAACTCTTGGTTCCTTTTGTTCTTCTTGCCCATGGATACAGTGACAACAGATGAATAATACATAGTTCTTATCAATACACACTAATGCAAGTATAGAGTATTGAGGTTCAAAAGACGAATAAAACAGCATAATGACCACCTGTTGGTCAAAGCCACTGTCTAAAAGACTCTCTTTGAAAGTATACAGTGAGCACCAAAGAAGCCAGCGAAATATCCTGCTTTAATGATATTTGATTAAACAAGCTTGCAGAACAGTCCAATTGGAACTGTCAAGAAAGTTCATCTGTTTAGATCAAACTTCACAAACAGAAATGCAACTCCAACCAAATAATACACAAGGAAATTTTCCAATGTTTTCAGTCTGTCTTTTGCGTTCAAGATTGCACCACTTTGATGCTGCGGTGGTTCACCAAAGACAGTTATGCAATTTGATTTCAGGCACACATGTGATATGGAGACCACATACCATAACTGAAGCTATGCAACCAGTGCTAGATAGCATCACCTGAGGTTAAGAAAAATTACCATAGCAGTCTTTCTTTCTTTATTATCAGTGCTTAGCCTTCATTATCTTTGAGCCTACATTAGTAAACCATCGAGTCAAAGTAGGACTACCCAAGTATACTGTTCCGAGATGTTTAACAATGAGTTAAATCTCATAGTTCGCAGTGTTTGCATTGTTAATATGGCACTACGGTGTCTTGAAATTATATACAGTGCATTCTTTAGGCATCCTAGCAGCAACAATAAATGTTTCACAACTACACAACAAACCTAAGTACACTTTGTCAGATGTGCACTCTGTAATATGCAGTGCCTGAAATTTCTTTTCTTTTGCTGCTTTCGGAGTCACTACTGCAAAAATTACAGCACACTCTGAACTGTGCCTCATTCACATAACTCACTAATGGTGTGGCTTTCATTTACCTTCAGTTTAAATAGGAACGCACGTTTAATAAGATATAAATCAGTCTCTTACTAACCCCCTCGTCACTCCTGTGTTTTTTCAGAAATGCAAAGGCAACCATTTGCTCCAGGTTTTAATCTCACTTCTTGCATTCATCACAAGTACGCTGCAGCAAATAATGTGCATGTGCGCTATGCACATTAATTTGCAATGTGCACATGTGCATTTTATGTATAGATGCCGCCCTGACCACAATAGACACAAGTTCTCACTACACGCAGTTGAAGTGGCTACTGGCCAACTACTTGTAAGCAATGTCATTTGTAAAATCCTCGTTGTCGTTTTGTTTGTGGACACTGTCTGGCTTCCAGCTAGGAACAATACACAGCCAGCCTTAACACACAAGAAATATGTGAATATACGAATCAACATTGGGCATCAGATTCTTCTTAGTATTTGTATCTGACTAAATTTGGGAGTGTTGCTATTCACATACTGGCTACTTGT
Organism: Dermacentor albipictus; assembly: GCF_038994185.2. Taxonomy (NCBI): domain Eukaryota; kingdom Metazoa; phylum Arthropoda; class Arachnida; order Ixodida; family Ixodidae; genus Dermacentor; species Dermacentor albipictus. The sequence continues at coordinate 31,005,838 of NC_091823.1, read as the reverse complement.
ATGGCGTGTTGCAAAGCACATTAAGCAACAATAAAGGGACTAAAATTAGTACAATAATTCCTTTTGAAAGCAAACTCTTCTGAACACCTGAAAAAGAAGCTAACGATCTGACTTACACTGGTTAACAGTGCTTTCATAGGAGTTCACACACAACAGCAGCAAGGCAACAAGCTGAACAAAGATACTGAGATATATCTAAATCAAACAATGCTCTGCTTGTCGACTGACAGTAGGTCAGACCACTCAAAGAGTTCGAAACACTGAACTCTCTTGGGAACCCTTGGGACTTAATCTAGATGCATCCACTACAGATATGCCAACATATAAGATCCCTCACCACTGTGGTGTTAACTCTACCAACTATCTTTTAAGAAACTATTTATTTTAAGTAAACCAGATCGGCATTCTTCACAGCACTACCGACAACACTTCAAATACAGCTAATGTACCAAAAACAAACATACCTATATAAAGCACTCCCACTCAAGACAACAAAGAGGACCTTGTTAGGTGACAAAACAGTGTATTTACCTTAGCCTCTTGACTGGCTCTTTCAGCACGTTGGTACTCTTTTAGAATGCTCTTGACATTGGACATGCCTGAAACAATTTCCTAAATATATCAGTTCAGCGTTCACTGCTGCTGTACAACAGATACAAAGTGAAGGTATTGGTACTAACTCTCTCGGTACTTTTGCTCTTCCCTTCGCTTCCTCTCATGCTCTTTTTGTAATGCGTCATATGAACCCCACACTTCCAATGCCCTGAAAAACAGAGGCAAAGCATACCTTAAGCACCTCAGTTACCGATGCCTTATGGAACCCAACGTATAGCGTAGACTATGCCATAAAGATAGATTTTAACAATCATAATAGCCACAGCCCTCCCCCTGTGCACAACTCCCTGAGTGAAATGCAAAAATGGAATTTTTCTTGCTTGCAGCTGGGACTTTCCACACAGTGTCTCAGACCCTAAAAATTGACCATCAGCAATTAATCTGGAAAAAAATAGGCTAGTTGGTTATAGCATAAATGAGGTTTCACTGAAGCATTTTTCCTAAAAAGAAATTTTTTTGCCGACTAAGGCACTCTCTTGAAGTTTCTGCAAAGAAGCAAAGGTTGGTTATAATGCAGCTTTCGGGAATGAAACATCTCGTGGGTATGCGCATAACTCTTAGTAAAACTTCTTCCCCCATATTTTCACACAAAACAGGGGGGCGCAGGCATTACACAAACGCGAGCCTTACACGACTGTAAACTAAAGACACAAGAAGTGCTCCTCACTTGGCTTCGACATCTCGGCGCAAGTACACGGTGATTGGTGGTGCGTCTTCGTAAGGACTCCTCCGATGAACCATGCGCAGTCCCTCCAGATCACTGAATGTGAAGTAAAGGCACACTGAAGAAAGTGTAGATGTAGTGCAAAAAAAAATAAAAATCAGCGCAAAGCATCGCGGACATGAGTTAAGATGGAAATGGGATGGGCGTCGACCTTATGCATGTAAAGTGCACATAGACTTCATTCCACTCAGCATGCACAAGTGCAGCTCTCAATTCAGCAATAACAGTAGCCAGTATAGTAGCATGTTCGTGCCAGCCTTGGCTCATGCACAGCCCTTGTAAGAGAAACCTTGGTATCCTTAACAGATAGGCAAAAGCTGTCTGACCAATGTGTTTAGTCCCAAAGATTGGTACTATTTCGCAGCATTACCTTGGTTTCAACAGATAGTCACTCATTGCCCGGACTGGTGTCACGAAGTTTCGCTCTGTGTAGTCCTTGGTTACATCCAGTTTCCTACGATGGCCACTGACAGCTGCATAGGAGAATTGGATAGATATCATTAAAGCAGCTCCTTAGCATAATTTCCGATCCCTATAACACACAAGAAGAATACTTTGTAGTTTCTTGATGGCACACATACTAGAAACGCACAGCATGCACCCACACATTCTTTAATTTGTGCGTATATTTAAGTACACGAGCATCTTTACATTTCGCTCCCATGGAAATGCGGCCGCCGCACTCTAGCAAAGCAGCACAGCACCATAACCACTGGGCTACCACAACAGGAATCTTTCTTTTTCTGAATGTGTTAAACAGCACTGTTGATTCAAAGCTATGCTAGCCATAGACTAAGCTTCACTTTAGCTACATATTCAATGCTGCCTATGCACAACAATTTGATAAATAAGCTCCAAAAAATGTAATTGTGGTTCCCTTTTTTAGCAACCTTTTCAAAGATATATTCTACAGAAAGAGATTGACATACCCTTTACTATCGTCGCCTGAACTTCAGACATCACAGGTGGTTCTTTTCCATTGTTGCTGGAGCTTCCGACATTGCGTACTTGCTGAGCAAGCAGTGGCCTGATGTGAAGGTCACACATTTGTCTGCTGATCCTTGGCTTTCGTCCATCCCAGAAGAACAGAACGCCTGCAATGGTTTTTTAGAGTCGTGATTGCTGGAAGCTAAGAAAGCAGACGAGAGGAATTATGCAAGACTTTCGCGCAGTTTGCGAACAAGATAACAAAATTTTCAAAGATCATCTTCCTTTTGTAGCTACAGAGCGAAGAAAATGAAATGCGGCAGCAAGCTCATTTCACATAGAGATTTCCTACAGCGATTTTCAGAGATATGATAACTTGACATGTAGATCACGCATTTCTATTTTGCATAAATAAATCACAGTAGCTACAGTTTTCTTTTATTTTCAAAGCACCTAGAAAAGTCAATCGCACTTAGGTAGCATATATAATCCAACTTCCCCTAACAAAAAGCTGGGGTAATTAAAGCAATTTAGGAATCACTTTTTTAACTTTCTTAAGCTCAAACCAATAAATTGAACTGACCTAAGCAGGCAGTCCATTATGACACATTTGAAATTCCATGCTTTTGGCAGACAGACAAATCAGACGACATGAGCAGTTTTGCAGGGAATATTTCAAAATCACATGTATGGAGAAGTTGGCACAGCAGCCCTTTTTCCATAACTGCGGCAACACACAAGATGAAACGCAAATAAAATTGCTCCATGTGAAATTAGCTGCAAGAATGCGGTTCAAATGTACAGCCCTTCATTTATGCAAGTAGGGTGTGGTCTGCAGGAAGTACAACGAACAGGATCTAAGCAGGTGACGGGGTGGAAGGCAGTGCAGTGAGCCACAAGTTACCTGTGGCATCAAACAACCATGAAAGTTTCTGTCAGGTGCTAACCACAAGAGTCTTTTGTGCTTGGGGCACACCTTGAGGATGATTCCTAAATAATATACCATCCTGAAAATACAGCTCATCCATAAAACAAAAGCAAGTTCTATGAATTTAGCCTTACATTGTAGAGTATGCTGTTGTGCAGATTGTTTTGCAAGAACGGTGATAACGTTAAGGCTGATGATCAAATATCTTGGCACTGATCAAGTCACTTCACATGCAGTGTAAAATGTTGATGAAAAATTATGTCAGCTGGGTGCCTATTAGGCAAAATGAAAAAGAACTATTCTTTGATGTTGTCATAGCACACTTCAACCCACTGACAGGGAAGTCATGGCATTTGTATTTCCGCAAGCGTAAGTGTATTATTTTTGTCGGCAAAATTTTGATGCTTGCGGTGTTCTACGCCTTGCTTTGCCGCACTGAGACTTATTTTCATCATGAAGTCAGAAACTAAATCTTAAACGCAACATCTATGGTCAATTACCGTACTGTTTTCGTTTTTTGTTTTTCTAATGGTCAGCGCTGGAACGAGTTTGAACAGATTGACGCAACAGGAGCTTTGCGGTGGTAGTCTGCTGCTGTACGAGTGCGACTCTGCTTTTCCTGAACATTCAAAAGTTGTCCGACTAGCGAATTTTCCGCTTAGCGTTGTCACCGTTTGGTGCCGTGCTGCAATGTTTTTCAGACTACATCTTGGTCACTTTAGCTTACTCCGCCACACATCAGCTGATTTACGACAGCAACCATCGCAGACATCCCGTCAACAGGCGGACATAGCAGTCGACTTGTTTGGACCCGTACCACTTCCAGCAAAGCTTGGTCGAACACGAAGAAATGTAATTTGTCTTGAAAGTCTGGACATGTGTCTTGTCCCTTTGAAGCAGCAAGAGCTCCGGGGAGCACAGATGGAGGCCCACGGAATAATCATATTCGGGCTTTCA